>NW_026125358.1:0-132189 GCF_943737965.1 Phodopus roborovskii | reverse complement strand
GTTCTCTGAAGCTTTGAGAGAGCGTGACCCTGCTTGAGACTGGTAGACAAGGAGTTAAGGACAAGGAACCAAGGAAAGTACATCTACGTTTTAGTAAAGCTGTCAGGAGAAGCTCTCTTACGGGTAAACATCCTTGAGATGAATGTTCCTCCTGATAGGTGGGAAACTAAAGCACTGGGCACTCACCCACTACTGAACATGTACGAAGAAACAGCTGTGTCTTCAGTAGACCCCAGTGCCATTAGAAGCCTATTGGTGATGTACTTTTGACATCCATCGGCCAGGAGGATTGTGGGAAGAAATATGGCCCACCAAGTTTGAAAGGGAAAAGGGTCAATTTACTCCCATGACTGTTAGCCTCTTCATGCATATTCACAAAGATCCCATAAAAATCTACAAGGCAGGGCCCAAAGGTGGCTAGCTACCAGATCCTTCAGGTTAGCCTCCTCCGGTTTCTCTTCTCTGTCTCTCTCGTCTCTCTCTTCTGTCTCTCTCTCTCTCTCTCTCACACACACACACATTTTGGGACATAAACTCTGTAGCCGTCTATAGTAGGTGGTCTCTGTGGCGCCGGTCTGATTTAACCCTTGCTCATGCCTGAGAGGGGGTATGGATTGAGAAGTGGCAGGTAAGGGCGCTAAGGAAAAGACAGAGTCAGGGGAGTACTCAGTGAATACTAACGCCCCAATTCATTCTTCAACTTTCTTTTTAAATTGATCTTGTACATTTCCAATCCCAGTTCCCTCTCTCTCTCCCACTCCACCTCATCCCATCTGCTCCACAGTAAGGCCTCCCCTAGGAAGTCTACTAAGTCTGTCCCATCATCTAGTTGAGGCAGGACCAAGGCTCTTCAACATTCATTTGCTGTTGTTTTCCAGACAGGGTTTCTCTGTGTAGCCCTAGCTGTCTTGGAACTCGCTCTGAAGACCAGGCTGGCCTTAAATTCTCAGAGATCCACCTACCTCTGCCTCCCCAGTGCTGGGATTAAAGGTGTGAGCCACCACCGTCAACCACCCAGCTTCTTCAACATTCTTATACCCCAACCAAAACAGAGAAAATGGCAAAAGACTTCTATATCATGATACAAGGAAGAAACAGAACTTTCTCCCTTAATCCTCAAACAATTGGTAACCACGCCTTAGACTAAATCTCTCAGACCAAGACCAAACCTCCTACAGTAGCCATGCCTCAGACCTTTAGGCCTTATGACTTAGACCTTGGAAGAATAAGGATAGTTTTGGACTCTCTGACCTTAAGCCAAGAGGGAGCAGAGCCATCTCAGTGGGCCCCAACAATAAACTTCTGCTTAAATTATGTCTCTTCGCTGAACTATTTCGAAGGGACCAACAGAGGACTGGAGCAGGCAATACCTTAGCCTTAGATTCCCAGCCTCCAGAACTGAGGGAACAATGTATTTCTGTTGTCTTGAGCCACCAAGTTCACAATTCCCATACCAGGCGTATGACTGCCATCTGCAGAGCCAACAGCTCAGCCCTACACAGCTCAGGTGGCCAGAGCAGGGCTGGGACCCTTTCTACCCAACCTTGTTCAATCCTGCTTCCTTCCCTGGTCCCCAAGGCGTCTCCAAATAACTCCTTCCTATTGAGCTCCATCTGCTACACCAAGAAGCCACTCAGGACAGAAGGCCAGTCCTTAGCTGACCAGAATGGCTCCCTGTTCTTCAGCTTAGAACAGAGGTTCTCAGCCTTCCTAATTCTGAGACCTCATTTGTGGTGACCCCCAATCATGAAATTATTTTGTTGCTACTTCACGACTGTAATTTCACTACTGTTATGAATCGTAACATAAACATCCAATATACAGGGATATCTGATATGCAACCCCCAGAGGGACCCACAGGTTGCAAACCAGTGGTTTAGAGGCTAAAAAGGCACACCAGATAATAAGCACCGCTCAACAGCATTCCCATTGGTTGATGACCTTCAGAGCTTTCCCTGAGCCTGGGAGGCCAAGCTGACCGCATAAATGGGAACACAACTCATCAGGTTGTAAAGATCCCAGACCCCAGGCTTTCCAGCACCTGGTTTGCCAGCCAGGCTTTCTTTGGAGGAAGGAGTAGGGAAAGGCCATGAGGCTAGAGAGCAATGTGAGAAGTCAGCTGGGTGGGTCTGTCTACTTCCCTGGTGGAGATACCAATGACTCCCAGGCAAGGATGGAGGTGTAAGAAAGGCAGTGCAGAGAGGCAGGCTGGTGCTTAAAGGACAGGGGAGTGATGGAGATGCAGCGAATACAGCAAAAGTCTTTGTGAGAACCAAACTAGAAAACCATTATCAATATAAAATGTGCGGTCTAGCAGGGTGGTGGTGTAGCACGCCTTTAGTCCCAGCACTTGGGGAGGATGAGGCAGGTGGATCTCTGTTAGTTCAAGGCCAGCCTGGTCTACAGAGAGAGTTCTAGGGCAGCCAGGACTACACAAAAATAATAAACCAAAAATTTTATATATATATATATATATATATCATGTATAACTGGGGGCTGGGAACCTTTGCAGAGAAAGGTTACCTCCAGGCAAGAGGACTATAGAAAATTACTCTCCTGTTCTCCTCTCTGCTGTCTGTCCTCTCACACTGAGATGAAATGAATCCATGTCCCATGGCTCTTGACGAGCTATCCAAGGGACCACCGACATCAGAAGCCCAAGGTCAGGATGTTTCCATCTCAGGAGCAGCAGGTGACAGCTCCTACCTGGCCTGGTTATCAGTCCAAGCAGCAATAGTTAATACACATAGAGATCATAACCATCCTAAACACTTATGCAAACACACTGACTCACTCTGAGGATCTGCCATCCGTTGTCCAGAAGTGCCAGCCTCATTCCTAGTGGTAAAAAGAGGACTTAAAGCCTGGAGGAGCCATTCCCAGCCTGAACAGCCATCAGCACCTTGTAGCTTTGTTCCCAGCTTCTGATGGCTTATCTTCATCTTCAGATTGACTAGATTTAGAACCACCTAGGAGACTGGCAGGTACAGGATCCGTTTGCGTTTTTACCTTGACACAATCTGGAATCAAGTGGGAAGGAAAAATCAGTGGGGAACAGGCTACATTGAGCATGCGTTGGAGGGATTGTGCTAGTGAAGCTCATTGAGATGGGAAACTCTATTCTGTAGGCAAGACATCCCGACTGAGTAGAGGATTGAGTGAGAAAGTCAACTGCATGCTAACATGTATGCATGCGTTCACTCACTTGCTCTTGACTGGTTGTTATGCAACAGGCTGCTTCAAATGCCTGCTGCCTTGACTTCCTAGCAACAATGGACAGAATGCAACCAGGAGTGGGAAGGCAAGAAAACCCTTTCTCCCTTACACAGCTCTGTCGTGGTGTTTTATCCCAGCAACAAGATAAAAGCCTGAGACAGCGAGGCACGCCCTCAGATGCGCCTGAGAGGCCATTTCAGGGGAGTCATTCAGAGGGAAGACCCATGTGCAACGTGAGGCACCTTCCCAAGAGCTCAGGACCCAGGCTACTTAAAAAAACAAAAAACAGAAAAGGGAGAAATTCAGCTGAGAAGCAGCATTGATCACTCTCCCAGAAAATGGCCACAAGTCACATTTTTCAGAGGCTTAAAAAGAGCACACCCATAAGGTCATCATGTTTCCTGCCAGGTCCAACCAGGGGCAACTATGTAGCCTGATGTTTCAGTAGCTCCCACCTACCATGTGGTCCAACGCAGCTGGTGCAGTTGGAGCAAACAAATTTGTTGAGGGGAGAAACGTGCGGCTCCTTATCTCCCCTTAATGATAGTGGTCACCTTTTCAGGAAGTGTTTGTCTTTGGGCAAGGGGCTTACAGGTTAGAGGCCGTTTTTATTTCATGGGTCTCTTAAGCACTGTAATGAAAACTGAAAACACAACTTTTGGCTCCCATATAACCAGCCTGGATTCTAGAAGAGTCTGAAAGAAGATCACTGGGAGAAAACGGAGACTGGCCTGAACTCTCAAGCACCGATCCCGCCCCAGCTTCCTAATTGCTAGGATTATAGGAGTACTCCTGAACGACCAACATCCACCCCATCTATGATCTACCGGAGTACATGAAGGGGCAGGTCCAGCAGACCCAAAGCTGCAGGATCTCGGTTACACAGCACATCCATGAGGAGTCCCAGTGAGGGCCCAGTGTCCATAGTGTAGCAGAAACCAGAGGCCTCCAAGCAGACCAACGATTCAGTGCAATGGACACTTGCAAGCAAAATTTATGAACTAAAGGATGAAATGTGTGATTCACTGAGTTACATTACAGCGTCCACGCCAGGATTCATTCATTCTTTCTTTCTTTCTAATTGTATTTTGTTTATCTTGGGGGGAGGTTGCAAGGGCGGAAGACAGATCGGAAGATGAGTGGGGCCAAGAAGCATGATGTGAAATTCACAAAGAACCAATCAATAACAAAGTTAAATTAAAAACAACGCCAACAGCAGCTGCCCGCAGGGAAGTGGCGATATCTATGTTTCTGTTTCTCCCACTTACAAAGGAGAAAGCAAGGAGACAGGGAATGACAATTTGGGAAGAACAGTGTTCCACAAGGATGAGATGGAAGGCACCCCGTTCTGTGGCCACTGATGTCTCACGTTTAACTGAATATGGGGACACAAGGACACAGGCTTCCTGTCCAGGCCTCATTGCAGCCAGGCCAGGCCACGGGGCTTAGTTTTGCTGTGAGCTGTGGCTTTGTGAACAGAAGTGAGAAGTACTGTTTGTGTCTGTGACTCCAGAAACCACAAGATCAATCAGTGTCCTCTGCCAGGCACCCAGGGATCACGTGCTGGGTGGCCTGGGTGAGTCATCCCCACCACACGCTACGTCAAGGCTGCTGGCATACTGAGGAGAGATGAGCGGCCATTAGAGCAGGGCTGGCTTAGCCAGACTGTTGCAGGAGACAGGAACAGTAGCACTGTTACTTTGGTCACGGTTGGAGCGGCTCACCCTGTTTTCCAACCCACAGGGTGTCTAAGCCTCCATTGAATAGTAAGTTGGCCGAAGCTCTCCCAGCCTTAGCACCCAAGAGTTCTAGGTAAAGCCACGGTGATGCTGGTGCCAATTCTACCTTCAGAGTCAGATGCATCCTAATGTCCAGGGGGAGGTGGGCACTGTGACATTGTGTGACAGCATCTACCCTACCCTCCTCTGGACCATGATACCAGTAGAGCAGAGATGAGGCCAAGTTCAGAGTGGCCTTACCCCCAGCCTTTGGCATTCATTTACCCAAAGAGTCTGCAATGTTCTGGTGGAAGTTCCACCCCAAGCCCCCTCCGCTATCCCTCTCCAAACCCTGCTGCATCTCAGAAAGCCCACTAAGTGATGACCCCTCCTCCAGAGATGCTCGAGACCATTCCCACAGGGTATTTATGCTGTCCAGCAGAAAATATACAAGTGGTTTTCTGGTCTCCCTTTCCCGTCTCCTCTCTGGGGACTGGAAGGCCATCAGGGAGCGTTGTAGCCATCAAGCATGGGCTTTCTCTAATTTGGTTTCATCTGGTCTGATTTGGATTGCTGTGTCAGAGGAAAGGCTTATCAGGGTACAGAAACTTTTCAAGTGAGCTCTGTCCAGCTTCCATCATGGAGTTAGCACCTGGCGGCGGGAGGGTATATGAGCATTCTCAGTGAGAGACAGTACAGTTGCATTGTTGTCTACAGCCAGTGTGGGACAGATGTGGGTGTCACCCAGCAGGGAGCCAAGCAGTGACACTCCTGTGAGGAGCCCCCATCTCACCCCTAATCCCCTCCTGTTCTCTACACAGCAGCACCTAGCAACTTGCCAGAAATACGGATGAGATTCAACTTCACTTCATTCCTATGGCGTGAGTAACATTACCCTAGTCCTGTCATACCCTCTTGGTCCTTGTGACACTAACTAGAGTCCTAAAAGCAATGTACACTTTGGCATTTCACTGTCTGCACACTGCTATCTAGCTTAGTCTTACAGTGCTGCCCAGTGAATGCTGAAGGTGAGGATATTGCTTTGGGTTTCCTTTCTATCAGCTCCGAGACACAGATGCACTAGCCAGTTAGGGGCCACATGCTCCCACAAGGAGCCACTCCTTTGGATCTGCTAATAACGTCGAGAGAGAGAGAGAGAGAGAGAGAGAGAAAGGAAGGAAGGAAGGGAAGGGATTATCTCCAGCAATAAGGAAGAAAAAAGAATTCAAATCAAACATTGTCCATTGTAACACTACTTTTATTAATCCTTGACATTTGATGAGCATATATCATTATCAAGTGAAGACGGTAATACTCAGAAAGATTAGGTTGACTTTCCCAGGATCACCCAGCCCAGAACCAGGATCCTGTAGTTACAATAGCTCCCACAACAGTCCGCAATGGAGGGAAGGTCCCACTGAGGTGAGGAATAACAGTTTTATATAGGAACTAACATTTTTTGCCTTGTTTTGTATCATCTCCAAACTGAAATCTCTTTTAGGAGCAGTTTAAGAGATGGGAGCGTTTCATGTGGTGGCTGCAGAAGCCAGCAAAAGCACTTGACACACGTGTCAGGCTGTTACCTCAGCTCACATTGTCACCCTCCTACACACACACACACACACACACACACACAGAGAGAGAGAGAGAGAGAGAGAGAGAGAGAGAGAGAGAGAGAGGAGAGCACTACAGCAATCAGCCATATCACAACAGCCACAGGCAGTGGCCATGGATGGGACCTGGGGATTCACACACTACTTTTCTATGTAAGCACCAGCCCTACATTGGAGTACTCATATAAACACTGTCTGTAGGCCAAGTAGCCAGATGGACAGAAGTGGTCAGGTCTTGCCTTTGCAGGAGCCTGGGATCAGGGTAGCCCATGTGATGGTCGTCACGGGACTGGGAGGCGTGTGGTCTGTGTAGCATGTCTGGCGGTGTGTCACTTTCTCCCCCTCCCCCATCTGGTGGGGGATCTGAGTCAGGGTCTTCTCACAGTCTCTGAATTCTTCAGGCAAACACAGTAAAACGACACCCAGACCCTGGGGCTGGGGTGGGGGGTGGTAAGGGAGGGGAACAGTATTAGGGCTATAGCTTAAATATAATCAACGTGGTTTCAAACCTGGCCCAGTTCCTGAGCCTAGTGAGACGTGGTACTTGTATGACTTTCTCTGGGGAAACTTGAATATTCACTCCACTAACAGACTGAAGAAACGAGTCTACCCAGGTCCAGCTTGGTGAACCAGTGAATTATCAGGGTTACCCACAGGAGCCGGGTGAGGGTTAGTACAGCGGGGTGAGGGTTGATACAGGAACAAGCTTGGATGGTGGGCTACACACAGCAGCCACAGGTGATGGATGACCAACAAGAGCATAGATAACCTGAGGCAGCTAAATGTCCCCAAAATGTCCCGTCCAGCTGACAACTTTGAAAAGTTACGTCCCTGGAGTCCCTCACTCAACTTCTTTCTCTTTAACATTCCTTGAGCACCTCAACACCACGTGCAGCCCAGGGGCATCAGGGAGTGGTGGGTAAACTCTTAGGCAAGGGTCTGTCTGTTGCAGACTTCATTCTGTGGGTAGCTGCAGCCCACAGCTCTGTCTGGCAATAGGCAATGGTCTTTCTAGAAGAGACAGCTATGCCGATACAATGTTGCTTTCTCCTCCCAGACTGAGGCATCCAGGGAGGTTCAGGATGCAAAGCCACTTTGGGCAATGAGTCTCCTGCCCCTAGGGAAAGAAAAAGGATGTAGGCTGGGGGCTGTCTCTAGCCTCTCTATTGTCTCTTCCCAGGCCTTCCCATTTTCCTGGGTTAGTGTTGACTTTCTACTTCCAGGATCTGGGGAGCACGTGGGAGACAGGCCTCCAGACACACGTGTGAGGTGTTTCTGGCTTGCCCCCTCCCGATGGAGAGCCTGTGAGGGACTATCTAGATGAGACCTACTCTAAGCGTGGGAGCCAGTGCTTCCTAGGTCAGGGTCCTGACTGGGTAAAAAAGGAGAAACAGAGGCCAGCGCCTCTGCCTCCTTACTGTGAGACAATGTGAGCAGCTGCCTGGAATTCCCACTGGGATAGTTTGCACCCTTGAACAGTGAGCCACATAAACCCCTTCCCCTTAAGTTGCTTTGATCCGGGTATTTTATACCAGCAACAGGAAAAGTGACTATGGACCAGGGGACAGGTCATGTGGCTGCCTGGTGCCAAGAGGGGCAGAGTAGGCACACATACATGGTGGGCGGAGTCTACCGAGGAGGATAAACTCACAGAGGCGTCCCCTTCGAGGGCACTGGAGTAGTGAGGCGGAGCTGGAAACTGAACCCCAACCTTTAGCTGCCTGTGCCTCCACAGAGTTACCCCCAACCTCTGCCTTCAGAGAAATGTTCCAGTCTCCCGGCAAGAATGAAGCACCTAGGATGGTTAAAAGCCAGGCTGACCCAAAGCACCTGCAGGAAGGACTGAGCTAAGCTCTGGAGGAGACCTAGGGACCAGGCAGCCAGGAGATGAGGCTGGATCCTGGACAGTGGACCCTACAACTCAGCAGGTGGAGCCACGGCAGCTCAGCACAGGGACAGAACACGCATGCACAGTGCTTCTTTATAGTCTCTTCTTTATAGTCTCTCCTCCTCCAGACTCCACATGTCCCTGTTGCAGCTCCCGGGCTGCAGGAGCAGCATCCTCTGTGACAACCCTGCTAGGCACCCCCCACAGGTGGCAGACATGGACAAAGCTCTGTGTTATGGAGAAGAGATGGGCAAAGGCGTGTTTTTGAGAGTCGCTGGGAAGGAAAGAAGAAGCCCCTCTGATCCCCACATGAAGCTCTTTCCATGAACATCTGTTATTTGCCAAGCGAAGAAGGTTATCGTGGAGAGGGAAGCGAGGCGGGTGCGGGGCAGGGGGCAAAGCAGTGGGGGTGTACACAGGAGCAGGGCATTGCTGGCGGCCTGGTAGCAGATGCCAAGTGGTCTTCACACTCCAGGTGTTCACAGAAGCTTCTGGTATTTTAACTTTGCTCTCTGGCTGCATTATGTAAGGCAGACACTGTGATTTACAGCAAGAATCTATTTCACACCAAGAAGCTGAAACAAAGACTTTAAAGGCCTTGTCCAAGGTCGTAGAACAACCAGGGATTAGAGATGGGTTTGAACGCAGGCAGCTCAGAAACGCCTTTTACTGCACTGACCAGAGTAGCGTGTAAGGGTGGCTAAGCTGTGCCGTGTGCCAGGGCCTGGCTGCAGGGCACACAGAGGCTGCAGTACGGCTAGGACTGTTCTCGTGGCTTTGTGTGTGGCAGCCATGTGCATACCAGGCTTACATACCAGGACTGCCAGGCCCAACCCTGTGTCCCCAGAGGGCGGGGGCTGACCATAGGCAGTTTTTGAGGTTCCTGAGTTCTCGCTTTCATGGCTTGTACTGTCCAGGTCCCAGCCCATGAAATATGGCGGCACGCACACTGAGAGCAGAGGTCATCCGCCTCAACCAACAATGGAGAAAATCCCCACAGACGCTGTGCAAACTAACTTGATCTCCATCCGTGGTCCTCAACCTTCCTAATGCTATAAACTTTTAATACAGCTCTTCATGTTGTGGTGACCACCGCCCCCGCCCGACCATAAAATTATTTTCATTGCTATTTCATAACTGTAATTTTGCTACTGGTATGAATAATAATATACATTAATTTTTTTTTGTTTTTTGGAGATACAGGTTTGTCAAGGGGGTTGTAACCCACAGGTTGAGAACTGCTAATCTAGATAATACCTCTAATGAGGGTCTCTTCTCACCTGGTTCTAGATTTGGGGACACTGGAGAAACAGCAACACAGTTTCTCCTTTTGCGTGTTGGTTTGATAGGTTTTGTTGAAACCGGGTCTCAAGAATTCAAGGCTGGCCTTGACCTCCAACTCCTCCTGTCCCCACTTCCTTAGGGTTGGGATTTCCGGCAAGGACACCACACTCTGTACCCTTGTCCCATTGATGACAGCAGAGAGTGGACTTGGTCTGAGCAAATTGCAGCTTCTAATGAAGATGGTGAGTTATTGAACTCCCTGCCATCTGGTCAAGTGCTCAGAAAGGGACCCAGATGTCCCATTTGGAATCCTGACTCATCCATCCATCCTTGTTGTCTGAACTGACCATTCCTTGAGGGACCAGTCCCCTGATGTGTAAAATGGGCACTTGTGACCATCAGCACTGTGAGACGTACACCCACCGGCTTCTGCGTGAGGTCTGGGTGCCTCCCCAGTGCTATGAGCTTCCATGGAACCTGGAGAAAATGCTGGGAAAAGAAAAGTGTCCACACCCCACGTGGGTGATCTCTGAGGACTCTGTTTGCTGAACAGGCACATTCCCCAGCACTTTGTAGTTTTGAAAGGAAGAAAAAGTAAGCATTCTTCTTGTTTTTTGGAAGAGTCTCTTTGCAGATGGCTCACTCTCTAGCATAACGGGGACATTGGTGCTCAGGGCCCAAGGAGCTACCATCTGTGTCTCCCTCTCCCTGCCCCCAGCATGTCCTGGGCTCGTTGGTGTCACTGACCTTCCCACAGTTGTCCTCTCATACCCCCCCATCTTTGTGGGTCTCCAGGCCTGGCACACAGCAGGGCCCAGGGAGGCTTGCTTTGCAGCTGATCTGAAGAGCACAAACCAAGTGTCCCTGGCAGGCGCTTCCCGCTGCAGGGAACACCTCCCTCTGACCCCTCAGGAATGCTCTGGGCACCCAGTCCCAAGTCAGGCCCTAGAAGTGAATACTGTTAATTTCACGACAAAACAACACATTCCAGGTTTGACCCAGGGAAGTTGACTGCTTGAGCTCGTGAGTGTGTGTGTGTGTGTGGTGTGTGTGTGTGTATGTGTGGTGTGTGTGTATGTGTGCACATGTGTGTGTGTGTGTGTGTGTGTCTAGGGGGTGTTGTGCTGGCAGCTGTTCCAAGGTTAGTCAGGGAAGAGACCCCAGCCCAAGTGACAGACTGTATCTCCAGAGACAGCCCCTGTGGACTGGAGGTGTGCAGATCACTTTGCATTGTCACTCAAAGGTGTTTTCATCTCCATGTAGGTGCAAGGAAGCCCCTGCTCCATCCCCACACTCTGAGCAACAAGCTAAACAAGCGAAACATGGAGGGACTGGGAAGATGGTTACGTGTGGTATGAGGGCCTGAATCCAGGTCCTCAGCACCTGGAGGCCAGAAGACAGGCAGAGCGGCAGAGCTGGTGTTCCAAGCCCAGAGGCAGCCACAACCCTGTCCCAGTCCCCTCTGCCCGAGTCAGTGTAGACACAGAGGCTATTCAACCTGTCAGGTGAGGACTTCTACTGTAAGTGTGTGTGTGTGTATGTGTGTGTGTGTGTGTGTGTGTGTGTGTGTGTGTACAAAATAGAGAAAGGGACCTAGGTATGTTTGTGGGCCACATGAAGCTGTGTAATACTTGCTTTCTTGACACTGGTGAACTCTCTGCAGTAAATATCTTCGAAGGGGAATATTAATTTGGCTCAAAGTTTCAGGGGGCTCAGCCTTCATGGCAGGAGGGTGTGGCAGGCAGAGCGGCTTCCGTCACAGCCTCGGGAAGTAGAGGGAGGGAATGCCTGCCCCGCGCCTGCTCTTTCTCCCTTTCCCTTTGATTACACACAGCTGCTCGGCCTGGAGCTATGTTCTGGATGGGGGCGGGCAGGAAGCTGTCTTGAAGAAGCACAGGGCCAGGAGTCACTGGGAACTCAAAACGATTTGTGTCTCTGAGGTTTGATCTTATTCAGCACCGGGAGCCTACCTCGCTCTGAGCATGCAGACTTGGGTGGCCATGATGCCAGAACAGAGGAGGCGGGAAGTGGCTGGGCATCAACAGGAAGTTGTTGAGGCCCTAGGAAGCAAGGTTGCTGTCAGCCCTGTGACTTGGTCTACAGTTGCAAGAAAGGATAGGACTCTTGGGCACTGTTGTGTCACAGAGTGTGTCCCATATAGACAAGACCACTGTCCCCGGAGGCTTTGGCTGGAGGCCGCTGTCTTCAGCAGACAGACTGTACTGTCTTCCCGCTCTTGAGAAGCCTTGGGGGTGTGGAGTGAGGAAAGCATTAGTACCTCTCACTTTGGTCACATGTAGAATTTAGATAATAGCTAATGGCTGATAAAATGTTCTGTCCCTAGTTAATCATTGTAGAAGCTTATCTCTCTTGCTCACTGTAGCCCATGGGACAGCCACGACCATCCTCATGTTATCATATGGGGATAAAGGGATGGGCCAGGATCACACAGCCTGGGCAAGTCTCCATCTGTGTGCTGTCCTATCACAGGCCATGGGACATCTCCCTTACCTGCAAGTCCAGGTGTGGAACGTCTCAACCCAAAGAGCTGGGATTGAAGTGTTTGAGAGGACACAGTTTGAGGGGTAGCTACAGGGTGTAATCCGATGAGCTCTGGGGTATTGGATAGATTCCAAGGCCCAGGAGGCATCGCATGAGGCTGAACCAATCATCCTCAGCCCTGAGGAGGTTCACTTGCTGTACCAGTACCACGAGCACACTAAAGATCTATTACCTCCTGCTCCATCAGTAATAGGCAACCACCCCTCCTCATTCTTACCAAACACATGAAGTGTCCTATGCAAAGCCACCAAGTGCATGGAGTGTGCCGAGGCCATTTCTTTCTCTCATATTCTGTGGTCTCTACTGACGCCATTTTGCCTCCTTCAGGTTGTTCCTAGTCATGGCTGTGAATACTCCTGCTTAGGGCCTTTGCACAGCTCAACTCTCACGGGCACTTCTCCTCAAATAATCACAAGGAAGTAAATCTGGAGGCAGGGTGTGTGGTGCACGAAGACAGAAGCACAACACCTAGCTTGTGCCTGGACTGAGCCAGCTGTAGGATTGTGGGATTGCAGAGAAACTTACAGAAGCTCCTGACCTGACGTGGTGGGGGCAGGGCTTCAGGATGGGACCACCTCAGTTACAAAGAGACAAGGGACATTGTCCTTCTTGCCTTTGGATGAGGACACAGTCTGAGCTAGTGTGGATCTAGCCCCGAACCTGTGTGAACTGGTGTGGATTCAGCCCAGAACCTGTGTGAACTGGTGTGGATTCAGCCCTGAATCTGTGTGAACTGATGGTGAGGTCTCAAGAGTCCCTGTTGTTGGGACAGCAAGGAGGCTGTGGCGGGGTGCCAGGCTCTGGCTTTCTATAAATCCTTGACTAAGGTGACACACAGCCTAAGTCAACACAGACCTCATCTTTGTGCTCAGTGTCTCTCTCTGAGAGTGATCCAACCTTCAGGTACTTCTGGTTTGCAAGGTCCTGCCATCCTCTCTGGGGGGACCCTTGTGGCAGGAAGGCAAACGGATCTGAGCGAAGCCCTGGCCTGGGTTGGACAGTGGAGGCGGCTCTGGCAACAGGAAGCCCTGCTCAGCATTTTCTGGAATGCCCAAGGTCACTGCTGTGGCTTGGGCTCTGGGAGGCACGGACCTCCCTGTACTGTCCCTGGTTAAACATTCCCCATTGTGGCCCCATCTACTGAGGAGTTCCACCAGAGCTCTCAGCACATGCACCCGGCTGCTGCTAACACATGTCCTGGGAACCTTTTATTATTTGGTTTGTGTTTAACTAGAGAAGGAAAAGTAGAAAGTAGGAACCCGAACCCTCCCTCCCATCTCTACCCTCAGTGGCTCAATGACCTTGGCTGCAAGGTTTCTGGGGGCCCAGCAGGCTAGGCTTGCAAAGAAGAATGGCACCCTCTATAATTTGTCCCCAGTTTCCCCAGCACTTAAGAGCAGCCCCGCGGAGCCATTTTGCACGGCTCTGGGCTTCAGTTCCTTCCAGGTTCCCTCCTACACCCACATTTTCCTGCCGCTGTGCACACCTGAGCGGTGGCATCAAAGTCTGGGTTGTGGCTCCTGTTTGGCTGTGGGCTTTGGATCTCACTCTTAACCCTGAGGCACTGGGTTTCCCCACTCGGGCTTTGTACAGCCTGAAAAAAGGACACAGAGCCACCACATTCCCAGCATGGATATTGTCTCACCTTACTGGGCGTGACTCCACATTCATAAAAGTGGGCTAGGCTCTGAATGGGACAAAGCTGCTGTTACCTGTACGTCTTTGTCACAAACTGAGAGCCCCAGGAAAGACAGGCATTCCTAGCCCAGTGTGAGGACACCTGTCTACAATCTCAGGACTCAGAATGCTAAAGCAGGAGAGCTGCAAACTCCAGATTAACTCAGGCTATACTATGAGACCCTGGTCTGGAGGGAATACGAGAACAAACAGCAGCATCGCTGTACATATCCCACGGCGTGTCCCTCTGCATGTCCCCCGCTCTCCCAGCCTGGGTGAGTAAGGTACTGGCTTTTTACCCCCCAAGTCATGACCCACTTTGGAAAGCACGCATATGGTGGGCAGCCATCATCATACGTTCAGGTGTGCAATGGCGAGTATCTGAGCATAAGGACCAAACCTCATTGGTCTTTTCCAACCTCAGCTCAATAACCACTGGCTCTGAACCAGTTTCTTGACCGGATGAATAACTGGGTGAATGGATAAATGAACTCCCCATGACCTTGCCTGCCTCATCTCCACCAATCGATAGCGGTCTATGCCCCAGTTTCTAAGCCGTGCCCTAGACATCGACCAGGCCTTTAACTGTGTGAGCATGGTCAGTGGACCAGATGACCCTCAGGGCAGCAGGGAGGTCAGAGAGGTTGTGCAAGCTGGGTCCTGGCATGCAGGACACCTCACACAGTGCATGGGACAGCCCACACAAATAACCTTTTGTTCTTCAGACTCAGCAAGATGGTTCAGTTGGTAAAATGCTTGCCCTGGAAGATTGGGGACCTACGTTGTGATCTCAGACCCATGTAAAAGTCAAGGGAAACAAGGCATGCCTGTAACCCGAGTACTGTGGAGGGTAGGTGGAGGTTAGCTAAGTCGGTGAGCTCTAGGTCCACTGAGAGACCCTGTCTCAAAATACAAGGTGGGAAATGGCTGAGACAGCCAACATCAGCTTCTGCCCTCCACACACGCTGTCACAGAGCTGTTGGCATCTGGCATTCTGTCATAGTGGTGGGTATCTAACACATTGCTATATCAGTTTGGACGGGAACAGGCCAAGTCTCACAGACTTCCACAGCAGCAATAGTATTTTCTCATAATTGTGGAGGCTGGAAGTCCATGGTCAAGGGCCTCAGGCTGAGTCCTCTCTCCCTGGCTTGCAGGCGGCCCCCCGTCTTGGTATTTTCCTGCAGCCCTCTGTCTAGGCATCCATTTCTGTCTTAATCTCCACGTCCCCTCAGGACATCACTCACTATGAGACTGGCATGGATCAGATGATGCCGTTTTAACCGATAACCTTGGTGAAGGCCTGTCCGCCAGTGTAGATCCCAGGGTTTAGGGCGTCAGCATACGGATTTGGATGGAGGAGGTAGATCATCGCCCATGACAGCTGTTTCATTTGAGTCCAACTCTGTGTCGTTTAGCTTGCCCTGTACAGCAACACTCCTCCTGTGCTATTATAAAATAATAATTAATTAGTTATGTGATTAATAACCAGTGACCACGTTGATATCAATGATTCAGACTCATTGAGAACCTGGAACAGAATCTGCCAACATCCCATGGTCAGACTGAGTGACAAAGAGAAGCCACAAGCCCTAAAAATGTGAGTGTTCCAGTGTTTTGCACGCCCAATCTCTTCCTTTTAACCTCTGAGGTGGGTCTAACATCCCAAAGGTCCACGCCAGTTTCTCCCGTTCACTCGTGCGCCTACAGGACCGGTGGCCTGGGGAGGCAAGCTCCTGATGCATCCACGAGGAAACTGTTCCCCGTGGCTCTGCAGAGCTCAGCGTCTCAACCCTTGGGCTCAGCTGGTCTTCAATTCCCAGTTTGGCATCAGATCTGCCCTGGCGGGGAACATGAGATCTGCTTGTTCCTGCTGGGGCTCCAGGCCTAGTCTAGTCTCTCCCCAGGGCTCCATGTGGCATCCAGGAGGCTGCAGACAGGACCGTTCAGCGTGGGCTTCTTGCTTGCCAAGTTGTGCTTGCTGTGGCAGGCCCTGGTGAGTAGCTGTGATCACTGGGAATGCCTTCTAAGCGAATAAGGACAAGAGGGGAGAGTCCAAAGCTATCAGTGGTGTTTCTTCGTGTAAACAATCTGAAATGCCTTGGTTGGGAAGCTAGGGGCAGCTGAAGGTTGGAATCAGAGAAAAGTGGGATTTGATTTTAACTTGCACTGGTCATTTGTTTGATTCTCAACTGCTTAGCCTCATGAACTTCAAAGTGGGTGTGTTCTTGCCTGCCTCTCCTCCTCCCTTCCTCCCTCCTTCCCTCCCTCCATCTTTCCTTTCTCTCCTTCTCTTTGTCATGTTCTTTTGTGAGACACGGTCTTACACAGCTCTGCCTTGCCTTGAACTCCCAATTGCTGGATGGATCACCATGCTCCTTCTTGAGGTGCTAAAGATTGAACCTAGGGCCTCATGCATGCTAGGCAAACACTCCAGCAACTGACCCACATCCTCAGCCAAAATGGCTTTGTTTTGAATTGTCAAAGGCACAGAAAACATGAAGATATTTTTCTTGTTTCAAAAATATTTTCCATTGTTTGGCTGATACACCCTTAAATTATTCACAAGATACGTAACAAACAAGAAATTACTCACAATGTACTCATAGAAAAAGTCACTTTCTAATGGTGTTTTCATTTTCTGTGTTTATAGACTTACGGTCCAGTTTCATAGAGCAAACACAATGTGCTCAGCATGCTATTTCCTCTTCCGGACACACAGCAGGATAGTGCTGCCCTATTCCAACACAGTCATGCTGAGGTCACAAAATCACGGGCCTGCACACACGGCTGCAAGTTCTACGTGCTGTTTCTCAGCCTGAGCATAAAAGGCCCTGGAAAAAAAATCTCCCTCTCCCGCCCCTCCTCCCCCATCCTTTCAAGTCCTTGGTGGCCACATGATAAGATTATAACAAAATTTGCAGAGATCGGGGGAAGTTGACATGACTTTCCAGAAGAGAGCCATCCTGGATGTTTGTCTGCTCTGACCTATTTCAGGGTTTCCCTGTGCAAGAAGCAAACCTTCATTGTGTCAAGATCCTGAGGGTTCAAAGCGCATTGTTGTGGAGTAGCCCGGCACATTCTAACTAAAAGCGCTTGCGAGTGGGGGTGGCACATGCACAGGTCTCCTCTAGTCGGGGCTGTCTTTGCACTCACTGGGTAGTGCAGGATGACCTTGAACTTGGACTCCTCTTACCTCCACTTTCTGAGCGCTGGGGTTGCAGGCATACACCCCCATGTCCCATTCATGCATGCTGTGCTGAGGGTGGAATCCATGTTTTTGTGCCTGCTGGGCAAGCTGCTGACTAAGCTGTCCCGATGGTTACTTTAATTGTCAACTGGAGCAACCTAAGAATCATCCTGGAAGAAACGCGACAGCCCGGAATGCCTGCCTTCTCATTTACCCACAGATGTGCTGACGGTGACATGCTGAGCGGTGGTCTCTTGCGGCCTGGTCCCAGCCTTTGAAGTGTCTTTGTTGTCTTTGGAAGCAATGAATATGACACATTCACCATTAAATAAATACAATCCACATGATATAGATAAACTCACAAGGACACCCCACCGCTGTCATCCGAAAGGAAGCCACTGGGTCCACAAGTGAATAACATACTAACAGCAGCTGACAGGGTGGAGGCTGCAGGCCCTGGTGGTGACCATTATACACATCATACTTGGCTCTAACAAGACCTTGATTAAACCGTGTGTGTGCGCGAATACTGTAAGACTTTCCCTATACTCAGCGTATTGTTGAAAGAAGTAAAACTAAGCAACCACTTGTTCTATATTCTACTTTCTCTTTAGATTGCAGAAGTCTTTTGATTTTTCCAATCCCCACCCAGCAATGTGTATAGCATTTCTCCAATTGTGTGAAACATTTAAAAAGGGAAATGTCTCAAAAAGAAGGAACATTCCATGGATGTCAATCCCTGGAATGGAACTGGATGGTTAAAAGGGAGACTCACTTTAGGACTTCAAGGCTTAAGGATATTTTGGGCCCAGGGGTGTACTGTAGGAAGGTAACTTAGTGAAATGTTTTAAATTGCCAAAGGCCCATTTTAACCACCCATTATCTTAGCAGCATCTTTCGAAGTCACTCATTGGCTCCTCCACTCCACCAGGGTTCCTACAACAGTGTGGTGGCTGTCAGGGTCCAGATGGCAAAGACAGAAGATGTGACGAGGAGATGAGTCTGGCTCTTAGGAGGAATACCGTCTAACTGGAAAGGCTGCAGGAGGAAGACCCGGAGAGCTTCCCAGGGCTGAGGATGGGCTCAAGAGACCAATGGCTCTGAGCATGTTTCAGGGACCATGGAAGGAGAGCTGAGAAATGGTATTAAAATGTGGGCTTGCTGAGGAGTGTGTCTTACCTACCATAGGCTGTTCAGCAGGAATGGGACAGCCACAAAGCTCAAGAGAAGAAAGCAGGGAGCAGAGGGTGGGGATGATTTGTGAGGTAGATTACAGCTCATCACAGAATAAACCATGCCTTGTCTGGCATAGAGAGAACTGGAAACTTCTCTCTCCATTTCCTAGATACCCTGGTAACCAAAGACCCTTAGAATGATGGGCTTGGATGGGCCTGCCTTCTCCCGTGGTTGCTAGGATACTATGGCATCTGGTCCTGAGATGCATGAGGAGCATTCCACGATGGTTAATCTTGAGTGTCAACTTGACCTGATTTGGAATTACCACATTAAAACAAGCAAACAACAACACAAGCAAACAAGAGACTTCTTGGTATGTCTGTGAGGGAGTTCCTAGATTAGATTGAAAGGGGGCTGTGATCCCACACCAGACAGAAATAGGAAATAAGGTCGGTATGGACGTTCACCTTTCTTTGTTTCCTGTGTGGGTATGTGTGGTGGTTTGAGTAACAATGGTCCCATAGGCTCATAGGTTTGAGTGTTTAGTCATCAGCAAGTTGCGCTATTTGAAAGGATTAGGAGGTGTGGCCTTGTGGGAAGAAGTACATCACTGCAGGGAAGCTTTGAGGTTTCCAGGGCTCCAAGCCTGACCCAATGCCTTTCTCTTCCTGCTGCCTAAGGATCCATATGTAGACCCATTTCCAGCTCCACGTCCTGCCCTGATAATAATGAACTAAACCTCTGGAACTGTAAGCCAGCCCCAATTAAATGCTTCCTCCTTCAAGAGTTGTCATGGCCATGGCGTCTCTTCACGGTAAGAGAACACTGACTAAGACTATGTGAGCACTTGATTCAAGCTGTCTTAACCTCCCCTTCCTGCCATGATGGGCTGTAGCCCAGATCTGTGTGAGTAAAAGTAAAGCCTTCCTTTTTCTGAGTAGTTTTTGCCAGATATTTTGTCATAACAATAGTGTAAGTGAACTGATGCTGTCATAGCAACAGGGCAAGTGAACTGATTCTGATGTTGTCATAGCAACAGGGCAAGTAACTGGTGCTGATGCTGAGTTGAATTCCAACAACCCAGCACAGGTCACTGAGGGTCTGGCAAGGGCTTCTGGACTTTCTGTCATTCAGGGTTCCAGTCAATAAGGCATTTGTGATTGCTGTTAGATTCCCGCACACGAGTCTTTATACAATCTAGTTTCTTTCACGCAATTACCAACTGCCTTAGACAACTAACTCACACCCATAAGATTTTATTACAAGGCATGGCTCCTGCAGGCCTGGAATTTGAGACGTGCAGGCATCCATCCTTGCTAGTCAAGGAAGGGGGGTGTGAGGAGGCAAGGGTGTGGTCGTAGACTGTTCGCTGAGGTTGAAGAGTCAGGGGATGGATGGCGCAAGGCTCATTCAGGGGCCCCTCTAAAGGGGGCAAATACCCCCTTCTTCCACCTTTACTCAGAGAATTGGAGGGTACCCAGCCTCCTGGGGATCAGCTATGTAGAGGCCACAGATGCAAGCCTGACTCTCATTCATATTCACACCCACAGGGTGAATATGGCACAGGGTACTTGATCCCTGAGCCATTTATCCAAGCAAGTTGACTCATAAAAATGCGGCCTTCAGAGAAAGTCTCTTCTGCATGGAGGCATTTTCCCTTTCTCAGTAGACCCAACCTTTGACAAGTTTCTTAGGGCTTCTGAGAGTAAATGGGCCTCAGCCCGCCTCTCATTGGTGAGCTCTGCCCATGTCTGCTTTGTACTCAGGGAACCTGCAGATAGGAAAACAGACAGTGGGCATGGGATGGCCTAGTGGGCAGAGCTGGTCCTGAGCTTCTCCTAATTTGCCTTGATTTCTGGGCCCAGCCTGGGTTATACTCCCAGTGGATGTGGTTCCCGCTCTCCCTGATCTGCTGCCTGGTGTTCCTATAGCTGGGAGGAATCTCCAAACAAACACCCTGCTCTCACTTTGAGAGATGAAGAGACTACGGTCCAGAGAAACGCGGTGTCAGTGAGGACAGGGCCCAAATGTGTCTTAGCTGGCGTCTTTTACTCTGAAAGGTAAAACCCAACCAGGGTGGAAGGACATAGAGACTTCTTTAGTCCTGGAACTTTCAAAGTAGTGGTTTTCAACCTGTGGGCCACTACCTCTTGGAAGGCATGAAACAACCCTTTCACAGGGGTCACCTAAGACCATCAGAAAACGCAGACATTTACATTACAATTCACAACAGTAGCAAAATTACAGTCATGAAGTAGCAGCGAGAATAATTTTTTGGTTGGGGGGGGGTCACCACAGCACAAGGCGCTGTAGTGAACAGTGGCAGCATTAGGAAGTTTGAGAACCATGGGTTTACGGGGAAAGAGGCGCTACCATCAAGGAATTAAACAACAAATGCTGGCGGGAACGGGGATGGCCCGAACACACTGCTGTGAGTGGATATAAATTAGTGTGGTCACTGTGCAAATCAGAAAAACGCATGACTCAGCTCTGTCAGTGTCAATTTCACAGAGGACTCTAAGTCAACACACCAAAAGATACCTGTTCACCCACGCCTGTTGCCGAATGAATTATCCACTGTAGCCTAGAAGGAGAACCAGCCTGGATACCCATCAACAAATGAGCGGACGAAGAAGACAACCGTCAATGTGTTCCGGTGGAGTTTTACTCCGCCATCAAGAAGAGGAGTAAGGTCTTGACGCTTGCAGGAAAATGAGGGGGACTGTAAATGGTTGCGTTAAGAAAGACGAATGAAAATCTTGTGGTTTGTTTCATGTGTGGAGCCAGAAACAGAAGGCCACAGAAGCAGACGGGAAGGTATTTGGGAAGTGAGAGGGGACCAGCTGGAGGAGAGAAGGAAGCAGGGACAGAGTGAACAAAGTATACGGCGTACGCGCATGCAAATGTTACCAAGAAGCCTGCTCCTTTGAACAATCTACGTATACACCAGACAGAGCAAAAAAAAAAAAAGTTCATGCTGTGTTTTAGAGGCCAGATGAAAGCGCAGTGTGAAGGTCAGGGAGGCGATTGGGTGGAGCATCTTCTCTAAGGGGTGTTCGCGGGCCTGGAACTCTACTGACCATTCTAAAAGGCAAGCTCTGCTTTTCTGACCTGTCTGTTTCCTGCAGAAAACCCAACACCAGTTACTCTGTGTCCCCCTAGTATGTCGTTGAAGGCAACCAAAATTGTAGAGTATGATCTTCCTATGAATATAGTTTTTAAGACGATGTATAACATGCTCAAGCTTTCACATGTAAAGAGAAAAGCCAAATGATTTGTAATGCCCCAGTATGGCCATGGTTGGAGACGCAATTAGCAGTCAGGTTACTAACACCTAACATCAGAACTGCCCGGAATCGGTTATAAACACATCAGCACCGGGTCTGCTTGGCAGGACTCGGTTCTTGGTTGGCATTCCCTGAGTCATGTGGCCTTCCAAAACAATGGAGCATGAACTTCTCTCCATCCACATCATGTTTACGTCTTAGAAAACCCAGGCGATCTTCATACCATGCTGAGATGGTTTGTGGGTCCCCCCAAAGTTTATGTGGAGGCCTGTGGTCAGGATATCAGTGTTGATCAGTGGGAGATTTAAAGTGATCAGATCATGGATGCTCTGACATCTAGAATAAGCTGACATTATTATCATGAGAGGGGGACTCATTGCCTAGCTCATGTGGTGTCCCCAAGAGGTTCTGATGCTTTTAAAACAGCCCTCACCAGTTCCCCAACTTTGGTCTCCAGAATGATGAGCTATGTATTTCTCTTCTCCATAATTTAGCCAGCCTTGGATATTCTGTTACAACTTCACTAAGCAAAGAAGCACATGCTAAAATCCCTCCAAGTATCTTTATGTTAGGTCCTTGCCAAGGGTCACCATCGAAATGGTTTTCTGACATGGACAAGGTGGTGCATTTTTAGTAAGTTACAGGTGGATTGTTGTATAGTAAGCAAGTGAAGGACATAGGCAGGAATAAGGTTCAACTCACGTGTTCTCATGTAACTCACAGCAGAGCCTGGCATGTACAGGAAGGCTGAAAGTAAATAATGAGAATAATGGTAACGCCTAACACCTGGATATATACTATGTGTTGAGGAGTCTCCAGTGTTCCACAAATGCAAAGCCCACTGATTCATCACAAGGACTCTGGTGTGTGGGGGTTATTATCCTCACTTCACAGAGGAGGACACTGTAAAAAAGAGACTTTCTACCACAGGACCAGTTTCTCTCTGCCTACGAGGTCCCTGCAGCCGCTATGAAATAACCATTCAGAGCCTTAACATATATTTATAATTGTTTGGCCAATGACTTAGGCTTCTTACTGGCTAGCTCTCTCTTAGTTATCAACCAGTTTCTATTAATCTGTGCGTCTCCACATGGCTGTGGTTTACCTAGGTGATGCCCTGGCATCGTGCCTCCCCGGCAGCTACATGGCCATGGCGTCTCTCTCTCTCCATGTCTTCCTACTCCCCTACCTCTTAGTTGGAATTCCCGCCTAGCAAAATTCTGCCTGTCCATTGGCCTGAAACAGCTTTATTCGTCAACCGATAAGAGAAGCATGTAGTCACAGCATACAGGAGGACATCCCACATCAGGGAACCGAGGCATGGCGATGTTACAGGATGTTGTGGAGATAGTGCAGATAAAAGATGTTCACTCCACCATGCCAGACGCTTCAGAGTCTGCCGCTGTGTTTGGCACTGGACGTAGTACGTATCTACCATCTCCAGGGCTGTGCTTGGCACAAGAAATATGGAACCCATTCATGAACGGGGTTCATAGTAGCTGGACCTCATGTTTATTGGGTACTTACTTATTATGCACCAAGTGCTGAACTGGATATCAAATCAAGTGGCACCTCTGAAATTAATTTTAATTCTGTTCACCTCCTTCTGCATGTACCACCCACTACGATGGACCACTACTAGTCACTTGGGTGGGAGCCCCAATCCTGAGTCCTATCCCAGCCCTCCTGGGGGTTTCTTTGTGTAGCCCTGGCCTGGCTGTCCTGGAACTCTGCTCTGTAGACCAGACTAGCTTCTTCCTCCTGAGTGCTGTGATTAAAGGTGTGTGTCACCATCACCCAGATAGGTGCCTGCTTCTTATCACTATGCTCTGACTACCATTGTCTCCCTCCCTCTCCCCAAGACTTCTTATGAGCCATCCTTCTATGCAGAGACCTCATCCAGACCAGTGATGGCTCCCCCTCCCCATGGGATCTCCATTCAGTAGTTTTCTCAGCATCTCAGATAACACCTCTGGAACTCCCTACCACTCCCTCTCACTCCTCTCCCTTTGCTTATAATGTCATCACCTGTCCCCTGGGTAAGTCCCACGACACGTTCTGTATTGCAAACCTAGGTCCCTTAGCGGCAGGCATTCAGTGTGAATGGTGACCAGATGACCAAGCAATGAATGTGTTTCCTTGATGGGAGATGTCATTCTGTAAATATGTTTCTTGTATTGGTTAATGACTAAAGCACTGTTGGCCAATAGGAAAGCAAGACAGGTGGGACTGGGAGACAAGGAGGAGAGAGGAAGTAGTAGGGAGGAGTTTCAAGATGTAGAAGATGTAGGATAAGGAGAGCAGAATGCTGGCCCCTCTCTCCGGTAAGATAAGACCACGTGGAAATACTTAGGTTAATATAAATGGGTTAATATAAGACAGAGCCAGCTGATAAGAAACTAGTAACAGGCTAACAGCCTTACATCTAGTACAGCGTCTCTGTGTGTTATTTGGTGCTGGCGTGGTTGAGAGACCAGGCCGGCAGGAAAAACCTACTCATAACATTTCCTGTTCCACATGAGAAGCTTTGCTTGAAGAGGATGAGGTGTGCATCTGGCTGTCCTTGCACCTTCACTGAGACCAGGACCCCCAGTGGTCCAGTTTCTTATGGTGGTCCCCTCGCCCTGTGGCTTCCAGCCCATGGGAGTAGTGGGATATATATCTTTCCTAAGAATGAGGTCAGTCACTTAGGAATAGGCAATTCTGCAGCCAGGATGAGAAGCTTAGGAACAGATTCCTAGAACCTGACCCTTCACAGAAGTGTGAAGTCAGCCCGAAGTAACATTGCTGATTTGCTGTTGAACAATGGAACTCAGATCCCAGGCCTCCTGTAAGGCAGGAGAGGCAGGGAAATCAAGCTTTATAGGAGAGTAAAGGCCAACAAGACACTCTGCAGAGCCCTTGGTCCCTCCTAGTGCCAAGGCCTGGCACCTTGGCAACTGTTATTTCCATAGGTAAGACTCTGGGTTTGCCATGCCCTGGCCAGACAGAAATGGGGAGATGGTGTGGGCAGACAACTGGAGTGTTCATAACACTTGTCAGTTGTGGCACTTCTGGAGAGCGACCACCCCCACCTCCAGACACTCCCCAAAACCATCAGTTTAATTTGGAATGGCCCAAGATATGGTCTCCTCATGATTTCCCTTCGCCACACTGGGTCATTGCTGAACCATTCAGCTCCAACAAGATACTAATAGTTAAGGGCATCTTTTTTGTCTTCTCAAAGCTTCTGCAAACCTATGTTTGATTCCCTGAGCTCCAGGCTTCGCCAGTGCAAGTCCCGATGAATTCAGATATATGCTCTACCCAAGGGACCTTCGTGGATTTTACAGAAACTGGAGCCTGAGGGCTGAGGGTTGTGGGGTGTCCCCCATCCCTTCCTAAGCAGGCTAGACTCAGGCACCAAGCAATCGAAGCTCCTCCCAGCTTTGGCCCACTTCATAGGACCATTCTCCACTCACCTCTACTCTGTCTACAAGGACTCTCCTTCTTGAGTGGCAGAGAGCTGTGAACATAACACGGCTCTACATGATTTTTGTGTTGTTTTAAAACTAGGGCAGATGATTGCATAGGTATTCATGCATGTGCAAAAATATTTACCTAGTGTTGTG
Source organism: Phodopus roborovskii (assembly GCF_943737965.1). Lineage (NCBI taxonomy): Eukaryota > Metazoa > Chordata > Mammalia > Rodentia > Cricetidae > Phodopus > Phodopus roborovskii. The sequence continues at coordinate 106,967 of NW_026125358.1, read as the reverse complement.
ATTCATCTCATGCACAAAGGATTCAGCAGGGACAAAAACAGACGTGGCCTGCTCTCCTGGACACACAGCCTTGCAGGGGAATCAAGATGTATATAAGCCAGCAAGGACAGGTACATGATCGTTCATGAATGCTGTGGGCCTAGGTGAATGAATGCCAGACTCATGATGGGAAGCAGGGGGAGAGACAAGCTTCTTGCAATAGAGGAGACTCTGCCTCTGCTGCATGCTGGTACCAGAGGTAATTGCTGCCACCACAGTTGCCACCTTGGCTACTTGTGCCTACTTGAGGAGATGGGTATCTGAGCTCCTCATATGGTGGTATTTGAGTATCAGGCACATGTCTTAGCCATATCCAGCATTGCTTTGTGATCGGCACAGATAAGGACCTCATCCAGTAGTTTTTTAAATAGTATCAATGATAATAGTAATAGCATTTACCTAAACTCCTGAATGACACCAGGGCATACCTTTCTGCAGAGTAGCTCATGAAGCCTCACAACCACTTCCTATGGTAGAATCCTTAAACCCATGTTGTAGATGATGAGATGGCCTTTTTTTTTTCCTAATAAAAATCCAATGTTAAGTATCCAAAGAAAATATTCTGTCTCAGGAAAAGCTTACAGAAGTAGTCAACATTAATGCATGTGCATGGAATCTAATGAAGTAAAGACAAATATTTGGACAGCTGGATAAGAAGCTCAAGCCACATATAAAGGAGGCAAGATAGACTTATGTTGACCACAGGCACGTGGACGCCAGAAGCCTCTGAAACTACAGTACACTATCCCCAGGAAAAGAAAGCATGACTCAAGGATTTATACTCCGCTAAACTAACCTCACCAATGTTCTTAGGAATCAGTCCTCTGAGGAATATGACTTCCATTTCAGCCAGCCGGAATATCACCGAGGACCATGGGCACGTGATTAGCCATGGGCACTGACTAGATGAAACTGGCAGAATGGGGCTAAAACAGAGATGGAGCTGAGCCGACAGAGATGTATAAAAATATGTAAAAGTTGGGGTGGGAAGTATGGTGATTCTGCCGGTAGCTTCTTTACCAGAATCGCTGGGAATCTAAGAGTTACTGTTTGGAGCTGACCAACCAAATAGCTGTTTCAGAATATTTAACAACAGTGGCTTGAGAAAGACACTAATACCAGTGAAAATCTGTAGGGAAAGGAGGAGGCCCACGTGAGATTCATTATGACATCTGGGCATGAACAAAGAAGACCGAGGTATAAATATGAAGATGATTATTATGATAAAATACTAACTGTAACCTGGGTGTGATGATCACATCCATAATCCCAACACTCAAGAGTTAGTGGCAGAGGGGTCAGGAGTTCAAGAATTACACTGGATTTTGAGGCCATCTGGGACTACATGGGAACCTTTTTTTTTTTAAAAAACAAAAATAATAATAACAGTATTAAATAATTTTCTACTCTTATAAGAACTACATATAACATGTTAAAATAGTTTGTATAGTAAAATTTTAACTGTTAGGACGTTACATACGATCTACATGACAAATGGTTCTTTTCAATATTATCTGTTAAAGAGAAAAATTCTCAGATTAAGTTACAGAGAAAAGCTTAGCTCCTCAATGTACTAAATCCAGAATAAAGCACATTGAAAACATCAAGGCAGATAGCATGAAGACAAAGAGAGAAAGGAAAACAATAATTAAAATTTTGCTATGGGGCGAAGTGGAATTCTGGAACAAAAATGGAAACACAAAATACAAAAGACTGGCCGTGCAGCGGTGGCATACGCCTTTAATCCCAGCACTCGGGAGGCAGAGGCAGGCGGGTCTCTGTGAGTTCAAGGCCAGCCTGGTCTGCAGAGCGAGTTCAGGACAGGCTTCAAAGCTACAGAGAAACCCTGTCTCAAAAACAAACAAACAAACAAACAAACAAACAAACCCAAAGACTGTGGTTGATAAGCAAAGTGAAACAACATGAGAATTGTATACACTGAACAGTAGTTCTGTTCTTAAAGTGAAACTTATTAGCTAAAAGGAGAAATAGTCAAAACTATACTTGTTACTAGCAGATTTTAGTTTACCTAGTACCTGGTAGAAAGATTAGGATAAAACAGAATTAAAATTTTAACTTAAAAATCTATTTTTAGCATAGATTTTTTTTAAATGTTGAATCCAGAAAAACAGATATGCTTTTTATTTTGTGTTTCATGATATCTGCTGAAATGGAATATAATATGCCATAAGCAAAACGTTAATGAATATGAAAATAATATGAACCATTTTCTGACCAGGGTTCATTAGAACTAGAAATTGACTCTATGAACTGAGAGCTGGGTCTGTGGCTCTGCTGGTAGATGAGGGACAGCCCAGTCAAAAACCATGGCTTTGGTTCTGTAGCGCTGCATAAACCTGTAACTTTATCACTGGGGAAGTCGGGACAGGAGGGTCAGAAACTCAAAGTCACTGCCAGCTACACAGTAAGTTCAAGTCAGCTTGGGGTATGTGAGAATCTGTCTCACAATAATAATGATAATTGATAATGATAATAATAATAATAATAATAATAATACATTGAAATACATTAGTCTATTTTCCACTGCTATAATAGCATACTTGAGTCTGGGTAAAAGGAAATAGATTTATTTTGCTCCTGGTTCTGAAGGTGGAGAATCCTAAGGGCATGGTGCTGGCATCCACTTGGCTTCTAGTGCGGGAGAATAGGCACATGCATAGACAGAAGAGGAAGTAGAACTCTCATAACAGATAACCTGTTCCTTCAAGAAGGGCCAAGCCTTGGGTGGTGGTGGTGCACACCTTTAATCCCAGCACTCGGGAGGCAGAGGCACATGGATCTCTGTGAGTTCGAGGCCAGCATGATCTACAAAGCTAAACAGAGAAGTCCTGTCTCAAAAAAGGTGTGTGTGTGTGTGTGTGTGTGTGTGTGTGTGTGTGTGTGTGTGTGTGTGTGGCCTCAGCCCACTCCCTCACTAGGACAGGCCTCCTAACAGGTTTGAGGAACTATGTCTCAAGGGGACTTCTCTGAACACAAGCCATGTCTAAACCACAGAATTTACAAATTCAACCAGTCGGTCCCTTTTGCAGCAACTCTGTTCAAAAGGCGAATCCTAGTCTACAGGCAGAACACCCAGAGAGAAACATGTCAGAGCATGTGGATGGAGAAGAACCGGGCTCAGAGGAGGGCTTCAGAGACTCCGCGGCACAGAAACTGCATACAGGAGAAATCAAGTGAGAAGAGCAGCAAACACAGGACAATAGTGACAAAGCGTTAGCATAAAAGTGGAAATCAAGAGAGGGAATTAGATCGTGTGATCTCAAAACAAGGTGGCGCACGCCTTTAATCCTAGCACTGGGAGGCAGAGGCCCGTGCATCTCTGTGAGTTTGAGGCCAGCCTGGTCTACAGAACTAGTTCCTGGACAGGCTCCAAACGCTGTCAGAAAAACAAAAACAACAACAAAGAGTTACCGTGGTCATGGTATCTCATCACAGCAATATAAGACAGACTGTCTCTGAGTGGTGTGTGTGTGTGTGTGTGTGTGTGTGTGTGTATGTGTGTATATGTGTGTGTGTGTAGTTGTGCAGTGTGTGTAGTTGTGCGTTTATATGCATGCACAGGCCAGACAGCAAACTTGGATGTCATGCTTCCCTCAGGTGTCAGCCACCTCTGTTGGAGACAGGTTCTCCCTCTGGTCAAGCAGGCTAGGCTGGTGAGCCAGCAAGCCTCAGGGAGTCACCCGTCCCTGCTCCCTGGCTTTCTGTGCAGGTTCTGATGAGAAAGCTCAGGTCCTCATGTTTTCAAGGCCAGTGCCTGACGGACTGAGCTGTCTCCTCAACCCAGAGTACCTATTTTTTAATGATTAATGCTGAAATGTCTATGGACAAAATAATGTGTTCTGTAAGGTTTGTTTCCCAGTAATTAAGATGTTTGGAAAGATGATTGGAAGTAGACTAAGAGTAAATTTAATTGGGTTTGGGTATAGCTCAATGGCAGAATGCTGTCCTAGCATGTGTGAGACCTTGGGTTTGATTCAGAGAGAGAGGGTCACAAGGAAACACAGGGCAGGAAGATTAGAGATGCAGAGGGGGTGGGGTGGAGATACTCCAGAGAGGGACATCAGCCTGGTGTGACAACGGAAACTCCGTTGCACTGGCGATACCCCAGTAGTTGAATGCTAGCGCCTCTCCGGTTTGAGGTAAAAGCCACCAAACCCTGTGTTCCCCAGCACTAACAGCAACTTTGAAGCCAATTCCTGTGTTCCATTTCCTCAGAATGAAAGCCCTAACAGGATTTCTTTTCGCTGACTGACTGATCAAACAGATACAGTGGATGAACACACAAAGAGCAGCAGCCATAAAATGTTTACGTGCCTAGGAATAATTTTAAAGGAAATAAGTTTCGCTACAGAGGAAACTGTAAGACATTGCCCGAAGACACAATGGTAGACCTGAAACAAAGACAACGTGAAACCTGACCTTGGCCAGGAAGAAACAGTCACACAACAATGGCAGATTTTATGAAGGCTGTATTCTAAATTTAGTGCCATCTCAACAACAACAACAACAAATCCAAGCTTTTCTTATGGTTTTAGAAGTGGACTAGGTGATTTTCATACCAAACTTCAGGGAGACTCGAGGAGGACTTGCCTAGAATTCTGGCAAGCCCCCCTTCACTTCTTAAAGCCAGGCACAGTGGCCCGTTCCGTGCAATCCTAGCACATTAGAGGTAGAGTCAGGAGAATTTGAAGTTCAGCTCATCCTTATCTACATAGTGAGCTCAAGGCTTCTAAAATCCAAAGAAAGAATAAAGGTGGGTATTTAAGCTTATCATGAAATTTGGTGATCAGTTGTGTTAATTAAGTTGCCATGGCATGGATACAGAAATCATCCAACACAATAGAAAGGCCAAATAGGACTCAGTACATTCCTCAGTGTAAAAATAAAGGTAGCCCTAAGAGGCGGCTGTTGAGGCCACACGCCTTTAGTCCCAGCACCTGGAAGGCAGAGGCAGGAGGATCTCTGTGAGTTTGAGGCCATCCTGGTCTACAGAGCGAGTTCCAGGACAGCCTCCAAATCCACAGAGAAACCCTGTCTGGTGTGGAATGGGGGAGGAGGAGGGGGGTAGCCCCTAAGGCCATCAAGGAAAAGAGAAAGGGAGGGAAAGAATAGAACTAGAGAGCTAGGGCCAGCATTGGTTACTCTTGCAGAGAACCCAGATTCGATTCCTGTCACCCACGTGGCAGCTTGCAACCATCTGTCATTCTAGTTCCAATGGATGCCACACCTTCTTGTGGTTTCTGTAGGCACCAGGCATACGTGTCACATGTGGTACACAAATGTACATGCAGACAAACACTCACAAACAGCATCATGTTACTATTACTATTACTACTCTGAAACAAGGTCTCCCTCGGGCTGACCTAGAACTTTCTATGCAGCCCAGGACGGCCCGCCTAGAACTCTGGTCCTCCTGTCTCAGCCTCCCACGGGCTGGGATGCAGGCTTGCACCCTTGCCTCTGCTTTCCTGTTTCACATTGTCTGTTTGGCAAGCTGTTAAAATGTCCCATAGGATCCAAATGAATGTGGGAACAAGGGCAGCTTTAATACATGGCCAATGGAAGAGCACAGTGCAAGCTAGAGGGAAAGCTGTCTTCTCTTCTCTGACATGAGCCTGCCCAGGCCTTCAGATTTCCGGTCCCCTTGTCTGGGGCTAATGGACAGATGCAGATCCTTACAGCCCTGCTCTACTGCAGTAAGCAACCCAGCGGCCAGGATGCCTGCCTGAGCCGCAGCAGCCCTGTCCCTGCATGCTGGAAGGGTTTGCAAAGGTGCGGCTTTGATGAATGCGTTCCTGGCCTGAGATGACCTGTCTGCTGCAAAATACAGGCTTCTCTAACCTTAGCGGGAACCACCCACCCATCTGTGGTGAAAGCCAACGCCTCGTCAATCCAGGGAGACTGCTGGCCTAGCTCAGCAAAGGCAGAGAGAAAAGGATACACTGTAGCAAGAGCTTGCATGCATCTAGCCTGAGCCCATGCCTATGTGGCTTTCCTGGCACATGAGAGCCATGCTAATTCTCCCAGGGGATTTCAGATTATCAATTTTGAATATTTCAAAAGAAAACTCTTCGAAAATAACAGCAGTTTAAACTATATGGAAATTACTTTCCTGTGCGCCAATGCCAAGAGGAGCTGCCCATGGTAGCTTTGGTGCCTCCCAGTGTCGAGGAACTATCTTCCTTCTCTGTTGCTTCTGTTGCTTTGGTTTGCTATTTAAAGTTACTTCATGGTCCATCATGGCTACAGGGGCTCCTGCCATTACATCCTATCTTTGCAGGAGTTAAGCAGGAAGTAAATTAGAAGGTGCGTTCCTCTCATTTAAGTACATTTTCTAGAAGCCTTCAACCTTTTCTAATTAATTATTAGTCAAAACGTTTTCACATTTAGGGCTCTCGGAAGCATACTTGTTTTACATGGGAACGACCTTAAAGATCAAGTGGTCTCCAGGGGCAGGAGGAGTAATGACTGTTAATGATTTTTTTTTTTCCCTAAGTGATATGGATCCAAAAGCAAGGGCGGGCTTTTGCTAGGAATCCACTCATTCATTTCCCATTAATATATTCATTGTTCTTAAAACACATTCACACCAGGGCTTTGCCTGCGCTCCTCTGTGTCCCCACCCCAGAATCCAGGGAGACACGATTCTGTCCTGAATGGGCTTTGGCTTTGTAGCTTCGGTGGCCCACAACCCTCCTTGAAGCCTAGGGCTCACTGTCCCCAGCACAGCTTTGGGACTTTGTTCCGGTAGGATGCTCAGCTTAACTGTACCCGGATGTCTCTGAGACCTGTGGGAACAGGGAGGACCTGTCTGTTCTTCCTTCTAACAGCCACGGGCTATAGTTGTTCTTCATACTGGGTGAGTCCAGGGATGTGGCTTCCAGGCTGGGGGGGAAGAGGGAACTTGTCTTTTTTTGAGGACCCCATCTGCCCTCCTGCTAAAGAGGAGCAAAGAGAAAGGGTCTCCGACTTCCTTGATCATGGAAGAAGATGCGATCGAGCTGAACATCACGGACATATGGGATTTGGGATACCCAGACATGGGCTGTTGAGGGAATCTGAACGTCACCTATAGTCACAGACGTCTGCCCCTCCCGAAAGCCTTTGTTTTGGGTTCTGTCTTAATTAGGGTTTCTATTGCTGTAATGAAACATCAGGACCAAAATCAACTTGTAGAGGAAAGAAAGGGTTTATTGCATCTTACACCTTGTCATCATCCGGGGATGTCAGGGCAGGAACTCAAGGGAGGTACCTGAATCAGGAACTGATGCAGAGACCACGGAGGATGCTGCTTCCTGGCTTGCTGTCCTTGGCTTGCTCAGTTTGCTTCCTTTCATCACCCAGGACCACTAGCTCAGGTGTGGTACCATCCACAGTGTGCTGGGACCTCCCACATCAATCATCCACCAAGAAAAATGCTATAAGATTTCCCATAGGCCCATCTGATGGAAACATTTTTCTCAGTTGAGTTTCCATCTTCCAAAATCGCTCTGCTCTACCTTGTGTCAAGTTGACATAAAGATTAACCAGCATAGGCACCCTTCTCCAGGTCCAGGGTCTCAGACCTCTGTGACCCTGTCAGCCAATGGAAGAATTTTCTGTGATAGGCAATGCATAAACTTTGGGGGGGTTCCATCTTGGGGTCAAATCTTGGCTCTACCTCCTGCTCGCTGTGATATGAGCTGAACTGTGTCCCTTAAATTTATGCAATAAAGTTTAGCAGCCAGGACCTCAGAATGTGACTGTTCTGGGGGGGGGTTCAAAAGTAAACCCAATTAAAATGAGGTTAATGGGGAGAGCTAACCCAATACCCAATAGGACTGGCGGGGGATGGGGTGTATAAAGGATGACATTTGGATACTGTCAGATACAGAGCAAAAACAGGAGAGTCAAGAAGCAAGGGCCATCCTTTAGCTTCAGGAGGTACCAACAACGCCTTGAACTCTGTGTGGCCTTAAGAACTAACTGCAGGACATATATTCCAAGAGTCATTGCCCCAGGAGCTGACAAGTGGCGTGACACTTCCACACTTTCACTGTGCATAATCAGAGTCGTAACATCACCCTTCTCCTAATGTCCCCGGGTAAGGAAGGCTCTTGGTGCAGGGTATGGCCTCTGTGGGCACACATTATACATTATAATTATACCAACTGATACCACCCACCCTGGCGTCCTGACCTAGTCAAGGCGCAGCCTCTACTCTCTTTCTCAGGAGGACAGACTACTTTGATCACTGTAGTGGACCCGGTTGGACAATTGCCTGACTAAATGATGATAGAAGGAATGCTGTTTCAGTGTAGCTAGTGAGCTATTAGTGTGTATATACAAGTGCTTATGTGTGTGTGCTGGGGTCTACGTGTGCGTGCGTGCGTGCGTGTGTGCGTGTGTGTGCTCACACGCGCACTCGTGTGGAGGCCAGAGGACATCAGGTGCTGCTCCTCAGACACCATGTACCTTGTCTGTTGAGGCAAAGTCTCTCTTGTTGTCCTGGAGCTAGCTCACCACGTAAGCTAGGTTGGGTTGTCAGTGAGCCCTGGGTTGCTCCAGTCTCCACCTTCTCAGTGCTGGGTTTACAGGCATGGACAACCATGCTTCTTCACTGACAGGAGCTAGCTACCCGGGCTCTTGGGCTATGGATGTTTGAAACCAGAGCTAAACAGTTGCTGAATGTTTGTGTTTGGAAATGACTGGTTTCTTTGGAGAGTGGGGGTGGGGGTTGCTAACACTCACCCGCCCAGCAGGCAGCCAGACCAGACACACCTGGCTTCAGGCCAGAGGTTATATGCTTGTCAGGAGGCTGTACAGACTGCGTGGGGAACGAGGCAGGCGAGGGGGACGTGAGGGAGCACACGGGCAAGCCAGTGCAGGGGACTGGCCCTGCCCAGGGAGCTGGCAACTACCTGTGGAGTTGAGCTGCCAGGGCAGGCTGAGCCAGCATCCTGAGAGGCAGATGTCTCTAAAGTTGGGACCACAGCACACTGAGCAACACCCAGGATTGGGTGGTCAGCCGGAGATAGACCTCCAGAACGGTGACCTCTGACTTTTCAGAGCCAGCCGGCCTTCCAGGGTTTACTTCAGGATCTGGGCTCTATCTAAGCAGAGTTCCTCTTCACACAGTGCTGTAGCCATGCTCCCTGAAGGGTTTCCCTGCACTGTCTGTTACAGGGTTAAAGGCCACTCGGGATTAGTCCATACTATACCCAGTCACTGATGAGAAAGTCCTTAGGACAGGGGGTCTATCAAATCCCAACAGGGGTTTTCCCTGCTCTGTGTGGGGTATCAGTCTCCCACCTTCCCCTTCTTTCTGGTCACTGATCACTCTGCAACTCTGATTTATAACTACAGAGCCAGCTGTGTAGCTCTGCTCAGGCTTGGATTGCTCTCTTATCAGCTTCTGGCTCTGTTACGACAGCAATCTAGAAATCATGGAGGAGGGTTGTGCCCGAAGCTGGTGGTTCCTAGAGAGGACAGGACTTCTACGAAGAAGAACTGTGTATGGCATGCAGCCTGGTCACCCCAGCTGCATTTCTGCTGCCATGATAAAATATACCCGGACAACTAACAATTTAGGGGGAAAGGGTTTATTTTAACTGTGTCCCTGGTCACTGTGGGGAAGTCACACTTGCAGGAGCCTGGGACAGCTGGTTATAACTTCCACAGTGGGGAGCAGAGAGAAATAAACCCAAACAAGCTTGCTTGCTCATGCTCAACTCAATTCCTCCGTTTTTATACAGTCAAGGGCCTTCTGCCTAGGGAATGACAGTGGCCACATCAATTAACTTAGCAAAGACACTTCCTCCTAGGCATTCCCACAAATCAACAAAATGCAGGCAATCCCTGGATGAGACTTTCCCCAGGTGACTCCAGGCTAACAAGCACACTGGCTGAGTACAGTAGAGCCACTCTCCTGACCAAGAGGCTTTTTTCCCAGAGCCAGTGCCCTTGGGGCAGAGAGCAGAAGCTGAAATGACCATTTGGCGTTGTCCCAGAAATCCTTCAGAGACCCGTGGGCAGTGGAGGCTCCACCCACCCATGATATGTCCCAGAAGACCTCAGAAGAAGGGACCTGCAGAGGGAAGTGCCCCGGAGAACACAGAGCCCCAGACTTCCTACTCCAGGAAATGGTTCACACACACACTTTCTTCTGTCGTGTACCTTCTACCCACTCTCGTCTTTTTTAGGCTTCTTCTTCAAACTTAACTGTTGGAAATAAAACCGCCCCTAAAAAAAACGGAAGCCTTTGCCTTTGTCTTCTGGAGTGAACTATTCTGTTTTGATTCCCCTCTCCTGCAGAGTTTGCTGAAGAACTGGTCTGTATCAGTCTAGATAGAGTTTTGCAGCTTCTTGAACCAGCAAACTAGTGCAACTTTCTTTAATGATCGGAATGTGTTTTACTGGCAGCCAACGGTCAGCTGTGTTATTGATCTCTGGAAACCATGCTAAAATGACATCTCTTTTCCCTTAATCTGACTTAAGTATGTGGTAACTGGTTGCTGAGTAAGGCAGCCCACTCATGTCTACCCAAGGAGAAAAATGTTTCCTCCTGGTCCCCTGGCACTATTCTTGTAGCACAGACACCCTCAAGAGTCCCTTTCCTGTTTGGACCTCGTGGATTGATGGTAAATTGTCTTATGCAGGGTGCAGGCCCCTGTTGCAGTGTGAGGAATGGGGGAATTTGGGCCTCTAAGTATGATGTTCAAGAAGCATCTGCTATGGCGGGACTATGGCACATTGCCATGAAAATGTATGCCAGTGCTTCAGTCTTGCAAGGTCAGAAGAGGAGCCTAGTGGGAGGTGCCTGGTCATGGTAGCTTATGCCCCCCCCCCCCCCCCGAGGACCCAGAATTACCTTCCTGGAAGTGAGAAGCATCGCAGCTGCTCTAGCACCCAGAGACCTGCCCCATCTCAGAACAGAACCTCCAGAACTTGCAGGAGCCTGGGACAGGCTTGTAGGAAGGAATAAGCTCTGTGGGACTAGACCGACTACCTCTGGATCAGGTTGGGTTACTTGGGAGGTATTGAGGTTGAAACAGGGTCTCAGAGCGTTTAGCAGGGCTGCTGGGAACTTTGTTAATCTCTCTGCCTCCCATCTTTCAGGGTGGGATTACTGACGGGAACCCCTGTACCCAGCTGCAGAGCAGGTTGTTCAAAATCAGGGTGCCCTCTTCCATGCCTGTGTACTCAGCCTCTCTCACCACACACTGAGGCAGCAAACAGGGCCTTCCCACATGCAGGCCCTCTTCCCAGATGCTTCCACCCCAGCCTCCAGAATCCGGAGCCAAGATAAACTTCTTTCTTTATAAATTACCCGGTCTCCAGAATTTCACTTACTACAACTGCCATCACCAACAAAAGCGCAGATGACCTCTGTCTCTTTGTTTCCTTGAAGTCAGTAGTCAGCATAGATACGTAGATGTGTGTCCATGCTTTGCTCACTCTGTGGCAAATTCAGCTGGAGTCACAAGAGGAACATGCCAGCTCTCTTACTAATGCTAAGGGCCCAGGACTATGCAACAGGGACCGGGCAGTATCCAAGGGTCCTCAGGGCAAGGCTGCTTCCTGGAGGGTCTCAAGAGACAAGGAGAGGGGCCCAGGGACACAGCGGCCCTCCTCCAGCTCGCCATGGAAGGGAGAAGAGATGCCCTAGCTGTTCACAGCACCTGGGGACCTGCCCTGTGCAAGAACAGCCTGCCACTCTCTGCATTTTACTTTTCCTAGTCTCCGTTCTGCTATTCTTGGCCCAAATCTTTCATGCTTCTGGTTTTACCAAAACAAAAGCCAGTAAGGGCTGTGTCTCAGTTGGGGCTCCACAACTCTAATCTTTGGGTGGAGGTCTCTTCTCAAACACTCTACTAAAAACAAGATGAACTCCACTGATGAATACTGCAATAGTTTATCGTTTCTCAGAGGCCTGTCATCCCCCTTGGTTGGGGGAATATAGGAAGTGTGTGTGTGTGTGTGTGTGTGTGTGTGTGTGTGTGGGTGTGTGTGTGTGTGGTGTGTTTGTGTGTGGTGTGTGTGTGGTGTGTGTGTGTGTGTGTGTGTGGTGTGTGTGGTGTGTGTGTGGTGTGTGTGTGGTGTGTGTGTGGTGTGTGTGTGTGTGTGGTGTGTGTGGGGTGTGTGTGTGGTGTGTGTGTGTGTGGTGTGTGTGTGTGTGGTGTGTGTGTGGTGTGTGTGTGTGGTGTGTGTCAGTCTGTCTGTCTGTCTGTCTGTCCGGGGAGGGGGAGACATTCACAGAAAAAGGTGAGGGAAGAAAGACTGTGAGAACCTGAGGATCTCGGAGTCTGCTGTGGGATCGTGTCTCCTTATAGTGTCGGAAGATACACCCGTGAAGCCTCACTGATGTCACTGCCCAAACACAGCAGACTTGCTAAAGTGCTTGCCTCAACCCTACACAAAGGACTACAGACAGCTAAGGATGCTGAGAGACACAGTCTTCCCCAGGGAAGAGCACCCCAGGGAATACCAAATGGTCAGTCCTGAAAACAGACCCTTAAGGAATATTACACAGATTGAGGTTGTGTTTAGGAATATATGTGTATATGCATGTAACAATAATTAATGAAAAAAGAAGGAAGGGAAATGATGCAATTATAACCTCAAAAAAAAAAAAAAAAGAAGCAATAACCATTAAAATAAAAATAAATAAGAGGACCTTGTCCTTTGGGGCCTATTGTGGCTGTTACAACCGGACTGCCACCTAGCCATACCCATCTAAGTGGTAACTGGTGACTTACTTTGTGACTAGATCCAATTCTTTTTTTTTTTTTTTTTTTTTTTTTTGGTCTATCCATTACATAGACAAGAAGGCTGAAGTATGGTCAAGGTATCCTAGGATTCAGTCCAAGCCTTCCTCTAGAGACTTCCAGTGCTACAGCCAGCCTGGGAACAGATGACGTCATTCGGCAGGATGGGGCAAGTAAAGCTCTGATTTGCTCTGGAAGTGAGGTGTTCCGGAGGTGACAAGCCAAGCCTTCTGCCAAAAAAAAGATCAAGAGGGGTGGCCCAAAGCCTGATTCATCCAGGTGACATCATGAATTTGGACAGCGAGCCAGCCCTGCTTCCCAAACAACCAGACTATCCCTGAGCATGCACGCCTACATTCTATTAATAAATATCTGGAAGAAGCCCGCCAGGGTTACTCACCTGGTGACTAAGCCTGTATCATTCTTCAGAGTCCAGGCCCATGGCTGCTTAGGGGCCAGGGAGGAGGCAGGAGCAGCCTGAATTCTTGCAGGACCGGATTTAGTCATGAGACCTGGTACCTGGGGCCAGGTGTACTCTCTGTGGGTGTCAGGTTCCTCTGGCAGTAGAGATAGTACAGGCTTCAAGCATGTTCCCACCAACACTGCCTACAAGGACGTGCTCAGAGTCACTTACACATAGGAGCTGAGGATTTGGTGACAGAGTGTGGGTTTACAGATCATAAGACAAGGTTGGCAGGGAGTTTGCAGAATACTTGGCTTCCAGGTCTAGCTTTACTTTACTATCTGGGATTTTCTAAGCAAATGACTCTTTTTTTTTTTTTTTTTTTTTTTTTGCTTGTTTGTTTCTAACCTTGGTATTTCCATTCATAAACTGGGAATGATGATTTAAAAAAAAAGTAACACTTCTTAGAAAGGTGTAAAAGTTATGATGATGACATACAAACGGCTAATAGCTTTCTTGGTACTTACTATGTGTTTACTTAGCTATTTCTATTTATTTATTATTTCTGAGACAGGGTTTCCCTGTGGCTTTGGAGGATGTCCTGGAATTAGCTCTTGTAGACCAGACTGGTCTTGAACTCACAGAGATCTGCCTGCCTCTGCCTCCCGATGCTGGAATTAAAGGCTTGGGCCACCACCACCCAGCTAATCAGCTATTTTTAAACCAGAGAACTTTTGGTGGTCCAAGGCCTGCTTTGTCTGCTGCTCAGCTTTGCTAACTAAGTAAGGGTGATGTTGCAACCGTTCCTTGGTGGTCAGGCTGCTTCCTGTGTGCATTGAGTGTTTGGAGTCCCTGGCAGACTTTTAGTTATGGCAAGCCCATGCACCCTGTGTTTCTGAAAGCCCTTGAGCTCAGGGGCCTTCTGAGTTTCCAACAAAGAGGGAACTGTGTTGAGGAAACTCAGGCTAGGAGTAGTTGCTGTGGTGAGCCCAGAAAGCTTAGTGAGCACCCAGCATCCACAGGAGGGTTGAGCAGCATTCCATCTTGGGGAGCTGGCTAAAGTGGGCCTGGGCATGGGTCAGGCCTTCTAATGAGGAACATTCATCCAGTTCTAGATGTGTGTGACAGGGAGGGGGAGGGGGAGGAATGGTGCAAGATTATCTGATAACCTTCACTCCACATGCCAACTAAAGACGCTCATAGCAAATGTCTTCCCACACAGCAGGTTCTAGAAATGAGCTGTGAGACCTCCTTCTCTCAGCCCGTCCCCTTGTGTCTGAGGGCTGGAGTTCTTGCTCCGCAGGGTGAAGGGAGCAGCAGGGCACTCTAATGTCACTTCCAGCAGCCACCAGATGTGACCCAAGTACTGGTCTACCCTCCTGATGGTTCAGAGAAGGGAGCAAAGCTCACTAGCTTCCATAGCTCCTCCCTGGCAGGATCAATGGCTTGATAACAATCTGACTTCCTGTCTGGAAACCCAGCAATGGCTTCCAAGAGGGGTAAGATGAGGGCTTTAATTCGCATAGATAGCACCAGCTCTTAAGATGGTGTGTATTGGTAGCATGGCTTCTCATTTGTGATCCGTCAGCTGTAAATACACAAGCAAATAACACCATTAACTTCTCCAGCAAAGAAGACAATTAAGCAGAATCCTTGCTCTCCCCTCTCCAGCAAGCAGGCATCTGGGTGGAGACAGGGATGGAGCAGCTGGCAAGCCCACTCCTTTGGTGGCTTTTGGGAGGCTGAGTACAACAATGTTTCAAAAGTCTTACAGACCCCTGCACCCAGACATTTCCCTTTTATGGCTCTACCTGAAGAGGTTACTAGTTACTCTTTTAAAGTGTGTGTGGAAGTACACAGGGCTAGGCATGCCAGCACAGAAGCAGAAACAGTCAAAGGTCTGACAGTAAGAGACACAAGAAATGAGTTGAGAGGTGTCCATAGGATACCGGCCGGCCGAGAGGGTGTGTGCAGACATCATAGTCAGAGATTGCTTTGCTCTCTGTCTCTCCCAGGAGCCTGATGTGTCCTGAGGGTGCTCACCTAAAACTTTCATTATGCTACACACCCAAGTGTGATGCTTCTTGATGTTGTTTTAACTATTGATTAAAAAGGATTATGTAGGTAGATTCATTAAATATAAAGGTGTTCCTAATGTGTGGTTATAGGGGGAAAAAAGGAGTTATAAAATAAATAAATAAATAAAAGATCTACATATATGTTGGATGTTGGTTGAGGGTGTAGCTTAGTTGAGAGAGCTTTTCTATCGCACGCAAAACTCTGGGTTTGATCCCCAGCAATGTATAAACTGGGGGTGGTGGTACATGCTTACAACCTCAGCACAGGGTTCAAAGTTCAAGGCCACTTGCAGCCTGTTTCAGAAAAAAAAAAATCTCACAGTTAGATGTTTGTCTAGAGAAGTGTGTGTGTGAGGTGAAGAAAATCAAGATACAGCGAATGCAATTCTCTAAGAATTAATTAAAATATTACACAAATACAGTAAGTTGAAATACAAACACTCATGTAAATCTATAGAAAATTTCTAGGATGGGAAATTCAGAGATGTAATAAAGATTATTTTTATACGAGGGGTTGTTTATGTTTTATTGCGTCTTATATTTTGTTTTGTTATATTTTATACCTTTGTTGTTTTGTTATATTTTTCAGACATACACATATGCATGTGCTGTGTTTATTTGTATATGTATGTATGGTTACATATGTATATATATGTAAGTATGTAGCATTTGCAGATAATTGTACACAAAGCATTTCCTTCTAAAACCTTGAAAGGTGCTGAGGTGAATTTACCCACTGTTTTTACAGAACTTCCTGATTTATGGGACGCTCTGGATCCAGGTAAACTCTGTTGACATTTTGTGTGCTAGAGGCAGAGTCACCGTCTGCCTGTTCAAATATGAGCTTGGACCTGCAAAAAGTGGGGACAGTCATGCGCTCTTGGCAGATGGGCCAGCCCTCTCTTGAGCCTGGCCCTGGTAGGACATGGGACCAGTGCTGTTAACATGCTGTTTCTTCTCTTGTCTTTGACCCTAGTGGGAGGGGGAAGCCTACATTGCCTGAGTCCCTGGTGAGGCTGAGTGTCACCATCCCTGTCCTGGGTAGACACTGAGCTTCAGAAAGCCTGGCAAGGTGTGCTGTAGGGATGGCTCAGTCGATCCCCGAGGCCTTTTGCCTTGCGGGCATGAGGACCTGAGTTTAATCCCCAGAAGTCATGTAAACAAACAAACAAACAAACATGGAGTGTGGTGTCCTATGCTTATAATCCCAGCCATTGCTGGGAAGTAGAGGCAGGCAGCTCCCTGGTGCTTACTGGGCACACACTCAGGAGCACACACCATACACACACACACACACACACACACACACACACACACACACACAGAATGGTAAGGAAAAGGGAAGTGGGAGACACCAGGGTCCACAGTTCTGAGAACGTCCCGTAGGAAGCCTTATTGACTAATACAGGATTTACTGCCAGGCTTAGCCAGGGGCAGGGCTACCTGTCATGTAACTGACCACAAGACCCGCAGGCAGGTGACATTTGCCTTATGATCAGGTTGGGGAGTTCCTTTTATGGTTTGCTGTGAAAATTCCTTTGTGTTTCTTGGGTCAGGCCCCGGGTTAGAGTGAGCCCGTAACCTCTCCTCTGGAGCCAGGTGAGGCATCATCAGTCAGGCTAGAAGAAAGTATAGAACTACACTCATTTGCTCATGAGACTCGAGCTAGCTCTCCTGCTTCCTCATTTGCTCAGGCCTCCAAATGAGCATCTCCATGGATACAGTAAAGCCAACTCTGGAGGCAAAGAACAGGCTGAAACTTGGGAAATGCCAAGGAGCCATGAGGCCCTAGGAATCTGGATGGCAGGGTAACACTAAGCAAATTGTAGGGATTATGAGACTCAAGAGGGCCTCCTTTCCTACCCTTCCATCTCTCCCTCTACTCCCTCTCCTTTCCTCTCTCCCTCTTTTCATCCTTTCTTCTTCCCTCCCTCATTCTTTCCTTCCCTCTTCCTTCTAGGCCTTCCTCCCCTCCCCCTCCTCCTTTCCCTCCCTCCTCTCCCCCTGTCCTGCCTTCCTTCTTCTATCCCCTTCCTCTTCCTCTCTGCATTTCCTCCTCTCCCTCTCTTCTACCTTCACTCTCTCCTTTCTTCTGTGAGTTCTTCCCATCAAATTAACCAACACCGCTGAATGTTCGTTCACCTTACGTATGCCGATGCATTTCCAGGGAGGAGGAGCCACTGCGTTCAAGAGTAAGGACGCTCCATCCTGCAGAGGCATAAGGTGGAGGTGCTGTGGCTGTGGCAGGCGATCATGTCCAGCTAGAAGGGACAGTTGTTGTTGGAGGTGCAGCATCTGGTCGGGTGAGGCCAGGTCGATGGCAGGTTCTGGATAGGCGGGTGTCAAGTTCACAGCGCCCGGGGCTCTGCGACAGGAAGTCTTTCACTGACTGTAAATCCCCCATAGTAAGTGTAATTAAACAGTA
The DNA here is from genome assembly GCF_943737965.1 of Phodopus roborovskii. Taxonomy (NCBI): domain Eukaryota; kingdom Metazoa; phylum Chordata; class Mammalia; order Rodentia; family Cricetidae; genus Phodopus; species Phodopus roborovskii. Next base: position 89,255 of record NW_026125358.1, on the reverse strand, counting down.
AAGGATGTTCCTAAGCCAATGTCAAGGAACACTGATGGGACAGTCAGCGAGTCCTACAGAGACAGAAGCCTGAGAGATCTGAACCTGACTTTATCTATCGCTAAGAATAAGACAAAAACAACAACTACGCCTTTACTGCTCAGTACATTTGAAATTACATTATGTCAGATGTGCACTAAGGAATTCTAGTAAGATACAGTGATGCTGAGTCCTTAGGACAGCGTTCCTCAACCTGTGGGTTTTGACCCCTTTGGGGATTGCATATTAGATATTCTTGTTTGTTTGTTTGTTTGTTTTGTTTTTTGAGACAGGGTCTCTCTGTATTATTTTGGAACCTGGCCTGGAACTAGCTCTATAGACCAGGCTGGCCTCAAACTCACAGAGATCCGCCTGCCTCTGCCTCCCGAGTGCTGGGATTAAAGGTGTGCACCACCACCGCCCGGCGAGCCCAAGCTTTTGTCTTCCTTTCTGCACACTTCTCTAACTTTATCTCTGCAAGTGTGTTCCCCGTTCCCTCCCCCCCCCCATCTTCCAGAAGCTGTTGCCCCACCCACATCCTTCCTCCAGGGAAGGGACACTTCTCTTGTCCTCTGCCCTGTCCACACCTGAAATGAACAATCCCCCACTTCCTGCTTGAAGTGAGGCATAAAAGCATGACATGGAAGGTGAAAGGTGAGTGCATATGACCAGACCTCCAGGTAGGAAAGGTCATCGCCAGTGTCCAAGTGCTGGGACTACACTCTTCCATTCTCCTTACCTGCTCCCTGGGCCACCGAGGTCTGTAACAATCTCATGGTTTCCTGAGCAGGCTGCTGCGCCACCGGCCTCACAGCAGAGTTCGGTGTCCACTTTCCAAACCCATGTCAACCATATGCTGGGTTGAACAGTAACCTCCAAAACTATGTTTTCCCAGACTTTGCAAACAGTGCAGCATTGGGAAACAGTTGGTGTTGTTTGGTTACATTTTTTGATGATTAGTTAAGATGAGGTTGCATTAGTCAGGGTTCTCTAAAGGGACAGAACGGATTGAATAAGCGTTATGAAATGGCTGTCTGCATGTTGGAGAGGCTGGGAACCCAGTAGTGCTCAGTCTACACAGCTGGGAGCCTGGGCAGTCCTAATCTGCTGGTGAAGATAAGTAGGACCCCTGGAGAGCTCTTCAGTCTACACCAGGAGGCCAGAGAAGCTGGCTTCTAGTGTCAGTGAGACAGATTCACTGACCAGCAAGAAGCAAGCAAGACCCGGGGAGTGTCTTCTTCCCTCACATAATCTTGGCCATGCATCACAGATGGGATGGGGAAGCTGTCTTTTAGTTGATTCCAGAGCCAACCTAGTGAACAATTGAATCGAAACTGACCATCACAGATGTCACTTGGTGATGCGAGCTCCACAACCTGAGTTCAATCTCCAGAATCTATAAAAGGATGGAAGGAGACAACTGACTCCACAAAGTTGTCCTCTGTGGCCAGAGAAATCTATGTCAGGCAGTGGCAGCTCAAAACTGCTTGTAACTCCAGCTCTGAGGGACCTGACAACTTTTTCTAGACCTGTCAGGCACTTGTACACATGAGGCATATGTGTATGTGTGTGTGTGTGCGCGCACACACACACACACACACACAGAACCATACATAAAAACAAGCACACCTTTAGTCCCAGCATAGGGAGGCAGGGGCAGGCAGATCCCTGTGAGTTCGAGGCTAACCTGGTCTACAGAGCAAGTTCCAGGACAGCCTCCAAAACCACAGAGAACCCTGTCTCTAAAATCACCTCCACCCCCCAAAAAACCTCAAGTTATCCTTTGACTACTATACAACCACTACGGTAGATATACCCACACACATATCCCATATGCGCACATACATACACATGCATGCAAGAATCATCACATAAGTATCTAGAGGTCATTCTGGAAGAACATGAAAGGAGAGTCATTGAGAAGGACAACAGACAATGCCTCTACAAGCCAAGGGACAGCAAGGACCATCAGTAACACCAGACCCCAGACAAGGCTTCCCAAGAGGAAGGCCCCATTTTGTGCCTCGACAGTTGATGGGAGATGTCATTCTGTATATGTTTCTCATACTGGTTAATAATAAAGCACTGTTGGCCAATAGGAAAGGAAGATAGGAGGGACTAGGAGACAAGGAGGAAATAGGAAGTAGTAAGGGAGGAGTGAAGATGGAGAGTCTGGAGAGAGCTGGACGCCAGCCGCCTCCCCGGTAAGAAAAGGCCATGTAAAGATACATAGAAATGGGTTAATAATTAAAGGCAGAGCTAGCCGATAAGTAACAAGTAACCGGGCCAACAGTATTGTATCAAATACAGAGTCTCTGTGTGTTATTTGGGGCTGGTGGAGTGGTAGCAGGACAAGACCGGGCAGCAGGCGGAAAAACCGTACTCGTTACAGATGGCGCCCAACGTGGGGCATAAGACCTTCCACTTAAAATTTAACAAAAGCTTAAAAAAGGGTTTTAAAAACAAAAGAACAGAGACAAGCAAGGTTTCTTGGTAGCAGCATTTTTCTCAGTTGAACTCTGCTTTGCTAGAGACAAGCAGATATTCGCGTTTGCTAGAGACAAGCAGATATTCAAGCGGCTCCTTTAAGCGAAGATTCCTGACTCAGCAAAAGCCGCAAAAAAGCACAGGGCTTTTAAGAAACTCTGCTAACAATTTATTGATATGTATGAGAGATGGCAATGGCAGTGACCACATCTCCAAGCCGGCAGCATGCTTTCTGGGTGGCAACGCAGACCAAGGCGGTAAGCACAGCTTTCCATGCTGGCGGTAAAAGTACCGGCCACCATCTTTGGTAAACCGTGTCTGATACAGCTATGACTTTCATTTTAGCAAAGTTGTTGTTTACCAGATAAAAGACTTGTGGCCAGACAAAGATAAAGATTTACAGTAAAGACAGATTCATATTAAGAAAAACCTCTAAAGGTTTACAGTGTGTTTTAAAATATACGTAGACATAAAAAAAAAATGGTTTTAAAGAGACAAAGAGGAACTGGGTGTTGTAGCACACGCCTTTAATCCCAGCACTCAGGAGACAGAGGCAAGCAGATCTCTGTGATTTGCAAAGTAAACCTGGTATACAGAGTAAATTCCAGGACAGATAAGAGTTACACAGTGAAACCCTATGTCAAAAAATAAAAAAATAAAAATAAAATAAACAGAGTAATAATAAAGCCACATAAAGATAAAAAGCTCAGAGAGAATCTGGTTACTGTATGCTATTGTGTTGTCTTTACATTGTTTGACTGCTGAGAAAATAACAACAACTGATAAAGAAAATACTGCTGGATTAATTAAATTTATATATTTTAAAAATGCTTTGACTCAAAAATTTAAGTTCAAGGACAAGTTACTGGGGAAAAGGATTTCTATTTTTGTTTCAACAGGAAATAAAAAGCTGTGGATTCCTTCCAGACTAATATGGTTTGATCAAGCCAGACCCCCTAAAACAGAGTTCCTGATGATCCAACATTCAAAACAGCTTAAACAAGACAGACTTGCAGACTACAGCCAGGATTTCTGCATCTTCTTAGGATCCCCATGACAGCGCCCCCTATCAACAGAAAGTAGTTTGGAAAGAACGACGCCCAAATTCCCAAACATTGTTTATAAATGTTTGTTTTCATTTAAATGGACTTGGTTATAAATGGTTAATGATCACAGCCAGTTCTTTTTAAAGGTAAAAAGGGAATTATGGTATAGATATGAATACTTTGTTTTGGAATGGATTTTCATTTATTGATACAATTTAAGGTCATTTTTGTGATATATATATTTCTCCTCTTGTTTAAGTATTGTTTAGAAATGTAATGTATAATTCAATACAGATTATAGATAGTATCTATGATAGTCAGATATAGTTAAGTTAGTTAAGTTTTCTAGATATACAGAGATGTATTTGAGATGAATAGGCATTCTTCAAACATTTCAAAGACCTACAGAATATGGCATTTAAAATGGTTTAGGGTTTTTGTGACAGTGAGACATAATTGCTCTTGGCAATACCACCTGCACCAGAAAGGAAGATGGACATCAAAGAAATGCATTATGGAGTTTACTTCCAATATGGCAAGACTAGCCATTTGGACAAGATACTGCTCTTGTCTGGACTGTTTGACTTTATGCTGTATAAAGTGGACATGCAGGACCCACAGAAAAGTGACTGCTGATTCAAGATGGACATTGCTACAGAGTTCCTGCTTCATGAAAGAGTCTTCGAGACAATATGCAAGACACGGAGAAAAGTGACTGACAAACTGCCAATAAAGAAGACAGTTTAAAGTTTTCTGCTTTACTGGAGAGTCTGTCAGACATACTATGGCCTATGGGCTGAAGATGGAAGATTACAGAAGAACTTCGGGTGACTGAAAAGGCAAGATGTCTCTGTCATTTCTAGAGCTTATATATTATCCTTCTGTGGTCTTTGAAGGAGTTGAAGACAGATAGTTATAGTTATAGTTTTCCTTAGTATTAAAGATAAGTTACTTTAGACACACAAAGATAGGATAGATGATGGAATATTTTCTTCAAATCTTGCTAAATGTTAATGGACTAAATAGTGTTAACTGTGATTATTTGATAACTGTTATGTGATATATTTTGCTATGTTAAGGTTAAAACCCTTCATGTTATTTTAGACAGAAAAGAGGAGATGATGGGAGATGTCATTCTGTATATGTTTCTCATACTGGTTAATAATAAAGCACTGTTGGCCAATAGGAAAGGAAGATAGGAGGGACTAGGAGACAAGGAGGAAATAGGAAGTAGTAAGGAGGAGTGAAGATGGAGAGTCTGGAGAGAGCTGGACGCCAGCCGCCTCCCCGGTAAGAAAAGGCCATGTAAAGATACATAGAAATGGGTTAATAATTAAAGGCAGAGCTAGCCGATAAGTAACAAGTAACCGGGCCAACAGTATTGTATCAAATACAGAGTCTCTGTGTGTTATTTGGGGCTGGTGGAGTGGTAGCAGGACAAGACCGGGCAGCAGGCGGAAAAACCGTACTCGTTACAGACAGTGGCTTCTGTCCTCTGGGTCTGAGGGAGAACAGACTTCTGCCTTCATTTCCCCCAGCTTGTGAGACTTGGTATGGCTGTTTTAGCAAGCTCATCTAAGTCTGGAGACACTACCTTCCTGGGGACCAAATGTCACTTCCTCATTTATGCTCCGAGTATGTATTCTGTGCCTGGAGCCTGGAGTGCAGTCTCTGTCTTGCTGAGTTTGTGGCCAGTTTTCTTCCATAGGTTTCTTAGTGGCTCACAGCTGTTTGTCACAGAGAACGGGGTCATTTCCATACAACCCAAGATAGAAAGGCAGGTAGGTGTACAAGGCACCACAGAGCTCTACATCCTTTTCCAGGAGACCAGCTAGCCCACACCTAGCACTCAACAGACTGCAAGAAAGAAGACCAGACATTGATGAGTCTTGTAGCCATTTAGAAATCTAAGCTGTTGTGGAATAGAAATTTCCAGTGCACATGAGTCTAGAAAATCCAATCTCGCCCTGTGTGGGGTTGGCAGCCTCTGTGTATTTGCTAAGCAAATCCGATTCTATTGCTGACCAGTGAGAAAGAGGACCCATCCCAGCAACTCAGTGCAGTGACAGCCACATTCAGCTCAACAGACTCTGCTGCCTCAGCTGGCCTGAGCTGGGGAGGTGGGTGACCTCTGTGAAGGGCAGGCATCTCTGTCCTGGCTGTGCATTCGCCACTGAATTGGGATAGTCTCTTACCTAGGCATAGGTGTTGTAGCCACACACATTTGCTTCACCCAACATTCAACGGTCAGTCGATTGCATCAGGAAGGGAAATGTGGATGCTTTTGGCTTACCACAACTTACGAGGTGTGTGGAGTTTCAAATGGATCTCACTCGGGAAATTTTCCAGGGCGATTTGCATGTGGGGTTAGAGAGTCACCACCATGGATATTCCACAGCAAGGTCAATGTCTTCCTCCTCTCTCCGCCCTCCTCTCTCCCTCTCTCCCACTCTCCTGCTGATCTCAGTTCCTTTTTGTTACTGTTTCGGGACCAAGTCTTCCTACATAGCCTGTGCAGGTCTTGGCGACAGTCCTGCTGTAGCTCTAGTCTCCTGAGAACTGGAATTACAGGTGGAGCCACCAGGAGGGCCCAGCTTGTCCAGCTGAGAATTCAGGGCTGGAGGTCACCTAAAAGATCTGGCTTCCTTAACACAGACCCAGGTCCCACAGCAGCATACTCGAGGCTTCAGCTGCAGGGCTGGGTTGCTCTCCACGCTTTGTCCTGAGGACTCAGAGGGGCAGGAGATGGCTTTTACTGGCCAAGTGCCCTCTTCCAGCTAACACTGAAGCTACATTCCCCATTGCTGGGAAAGTTGTCAACTCTGTCAGCCTTTCAAATTGGACACTCTTTGACAGGGAGCAAAACCATAGGTACTCGATAAATGTTTGCTGATAGACAAAACGGGCAAGATGTGGGGAAATGGCTATTAGTGGGGTAAAGGACTACTTAGTCTGAAAGTTTGTTAACCAACAGGAAGGCTCACAAAGATACAAAGATGCCAGTGTTCACTCTCATGGCCCAGGGTCCAAGCAGTTCTGGCACAGAGTAGGTGCTTAGTACAGCTAAATACCGAACAGGCTCAGCTTAACCATCTTCCATGGATCTCCTGGGAAACTGAAATCTTGGGGCTCGATTTCACCATGCTCTCAAAATGAAGGGTTTTTCTTTTTTCAGTTTTCCCCAGCACCATACCTCAGGCCAGGCTCCTAAAGCAGCTTCCTAGAATGAGGGCCAGGGTATCTAGAGCATACTGGAAAGCAAAGAGGAGTATAAGGACGGAGCCTTGAGGGCATGGTTTAGTAGGAGGGGGAGGGGAGGCCCCTTGAGCCAGAGAGGCTGAACAGGTGGTTTTGAGACAAAGACTGGACTGGGCCCTCCCTACCTGGACTGGGCACTGAGTTTCTCAACGTGGCTTCATATTACAGGCAACCTGGGTAGTTTTTATTTATTTAGAGGAGATGGGGAATGTGGGGTCTGAGGAAAACTTACAATATTGGGTTCTCTTTCCTTTTTCTTTTGGTTTCTGGGCATGGAATTTAGGTTCTCAGGCTTGGCAGGCAAGCGTCTTTACCAACTGAGCCATCATGCTGCACCCATTGGGGAGCCCTTTATAAAGCTCCAGTGTTGGCACGCACTCCCCAAGATTCTGACTAAGCTGCTCTGAAGTATAGCCAGGTTGTCCACCCTTTTACGAAAGGCCTCCCTGGAGTCTCAGGTGGAGCCTGGGGATGAGAACCCGGTAACAGGCAAGCGGGCCAAGGTTTTTTAGAATGGCCCCTACAGCAGGGCAGGGTCGGCCACGGTTGGAAAGGTTGGAACTCTGCAAGTTCTGGGGACCATGAAGAGAGACAGCCTGTAGAGTCTCCATTGCTGACCAGGAAGGTTGGAGCAGCAAGGAGACCTTAGCTCCTGAGTATAGAACTGGAAAGGGCAGGAAGGGATTAGAATGAAGGAGCTGAGGCTACGTGGGAAGGAACCTGGAGAGAAAGTCTGGAGTCTTGGCTGTAAATGGGGATGCCGGGTGACTACGTGGAGACCCGGAGGAAGAGGGGGTGCCGCCCAGAAGGGCGTGGCGCCGACAAACGCTTTGGAAACTCCATGAAGGCGACGCGGGCCACGCGGCCGCGCAGAGACACAAGGAAGTCGGCATGCACACGCACGAGCGCGCACGGGAACACACACAACCACTCAGAGCACACACGTCCGCTGCGCACGCTGCGGCCCCGAGAGGGGATCGCAGGGAGGAGCTGCAGCCCGGGCCTGGCTGTCCCTCCCGCCGCGCCCCTGCAAAGGCTTGCGCAACAGGCGGCGGCTCCAGCCCGCCCAGCCCAGCCCAGGGAGGGTGCAGCGCGAGGCGAGCGGGAGGTTGGGGGGGGGGGGCAGAAAGGGGTGTGTCCCCCGCTGGGCTGGGAGCTGAGGGTCGGGGAGGGGCGAGGCCCTGGGGGCGGGGCCCCGGCGCCTTTATAATCGCCCTACGCCCGGACATAAACAAACCTTGCCAGGCCACCGTCTCGCGGCCGATTGCTCACCCATCCTCGCCTCCCTCTTCACCTTCCGCTGGGCGCGCTCTGCCAGCCTCGTTGTCTTCTTTCCGTGCTCGCTAGTTAGGTAAGCAAGCCCCTCGGACGCCTTCTCCATCTGGGGCGAGACAAGGACCCATGAGAGGCTTGTCTTCGAGGAGCCGCTGGACTCCCGGTCCGCCTTTGTGGCCCTTGCGAGGACCTACCTGGTGGCGTTGGCGTGGGTGGGTGGGTGGGGCACCGGGAAGGGAAGGGGCTCTGGCATCACTGGAGGGGATGTCGATTACTATAAGGGAGAAAAAGACATGTCCGGTCTCGCGTTCTTTCTAATTGGGGAAGGGGGTTGAAGTTGAGGCACAGAGTCTAGGGGCACCTGGGTCCTTCTTCCTGGCGTCCACCGTCTCCCCCACCCTGAGTCACAGCTGGCCCCCTGTCCAGTGGGCGCATGGGGACACCTTGTGCGTACTCGCGAGTGTGAAGGGTTGTGGATGGGACGGAGCGACTGTACAGCGTGTTCCCGCGTGGTGAGTGGGGGTGATCCTGCAGAAGGGGGCGAGGGTGTGTATGCCTGCTTTGGAGCCTGGTCCCAAACCAGTATGATCCGAGCCCAGGGTCCCATCCGGTCGCAGGGCCGGGAGCTTCCCGAGCTGTGCGTGTGAGAGAGCATGTGTGTGCCGGGGGAGAGTCCGGGGTGTGTCCCGGCGCGTGCTGCACGCGCCAAAGCGAGTGTCGGCGGCGAGCGCAGCGCGGGCTGGGTGCGGCTCTCTAGGTAGTCCCGGGTTGGCGCAGTGGCTGCGCGGGAGGGGTGACTTTTGTGTGGCCAGGGTCGCTCGGGCACCTGGCAGCCCCGCTCCGAGTGTCGTCATCTTCGCCTCCGCCTACACCCCCTCCCCTTTATTTCTCCCAGGCGCTCCTCGCTGCCTATCTTGCCCGGAGAGCAGCTGGAACTGCTCGTCCGTTCCCGGGAGACCCGTCGCGGTCTCTGATTCAGCCTGTCGGGGGAGATTCGGGAGGGGGCGTGCGGAATGCTGCAGGCTCTAGAGAAACACGCTGCCACCGCCTCTGTCAGATCCGTGGCTGAAGCTGGGTTTGTGGATCGCTTCCTTACTCCGCCACCTTCGGTCTTCCCGGTCTGTCGCCCCTACTGGCAGTAGTCACGGATCCCCAAAGCAACACCCCCTGGGCTTGAATGGGAGGTGGGGGAGGGAAGTCCAGTGGCGCGTGTCCTAGGACCGCCTTCTGCTCTTCCCCACTTGTTTCCTGGGCAAGTCAGCCTATTTGAGCCCTTTAAGCTCCTGTGGAGGATGGGAAATTCAGGTCTCCAGTGCATCTCCCTCCCCATGTTCTCCCCCACTACCCCGAATGAACTGATGAGTGAAATGAGTTTGAAGGCAACTCTTCCGGGTTGCTTCTTCCTGTTAGAAATCCTAGCATTTTGCTTGTTTCGCATGTGTGGGTAAAGAGAAAGCCAGAAGACCCCCAAGCCTGTCTTCAAAGGACTTGCCAACTTCTGGGGCAGTGACAGGGAGGGATGGGGCAGACCACTATTGGTGAGTGGGGTGGCTCAACCAGTTCCTGGTCTAAGAAAGGTGTGAGGGAAGCTTTTCAGAAAGAGCTGGAAAAGCTCCAAGGGGTGGAGCTCTATGGTTGAGCTAATCACGCCTGTGCTTTCTTGCTTTGATGGACTTGGCCTCCCTGTGGCCAGAACTAGGTACCTGGGAAGGAGGACTTTGCCTGCTATCCCTATAACAGTAGTCTGTGCCTCATAGAAAGAGCTCACACACATACATTAAAAATGACCAGCCACGCCTTTAATCCCAGCACTTGTGAGGCAGAGGCAGGTAACCAGCCTGGTTACAAAAGCTATTTCCAGGACAGCCTCCAAAGCCACAGGGAAACCCTATTTCAAAAAACAAAAAACAAAACCAAACAAACAAATGACCAAGACAGCCCTGCCTTCTGCCCTGGCCCCCTTTGGGTCCCAGGTAGGCATCTATGGCTGGAGGTATTGCTTGGTTCTTGGATCCATTGTAGGGTCTCCTGCCCTGGCAAGCTTTCTCCTGGTGAAGGCAAACCAGAGACCGCTAAACACTGGTTAGGCTATCCGAGAAGGAAGTCCAAGCTTATGGCATTATCCTGTCTCTTGCCATTTTAAACATGAGAACAGGTCACAGGTCAGTGTTGTCAGGGGTAGCCAAAACTCCATCCAGGGTCCCATCTCCAAAGTCTCATGGTTGGCACTGAACATGTTTTTTTGCCTTTATGCTACATACAGACTGTGAATAGGTAGGAGTTTGTCTTTTTACCAAGTTTCAGGTGAGGCCACCTGGAGGAAAAGGCAGAGCATAAGTTGTTGTCCTTTCTTTAAAAGGGTTTAAATCAGGTGTTTAGGTAGAAGCAAAAAGTCAGTTTAGTGAGAAAGAGACAAGGGTCACAGCCACCTGATGGCTTTCAGTTAGCTGCTCCACCCCCCCCCCCAGTGCTGGGGTCCCTGGGTACATTGACCCTGGTGGTCTGAGCAGGGGACAGAATGCAGGCAATGATTTTTCTGATGTCCCCAAAGCTGCAGGGCTTTCCTTAAGACCTAGCACCAGCGGATTCACCTCAGGTCCGGTGGCATCCGAGGCAAAGCACCATGATAACTAGCATCTGAAGGTCTAGCCAGAGCAGGCTGAATACCGGCTAGGAAGGCAGTTTGGGGTGGGATGGACAGAGCATCCCGCGTCCTTTTAGCCCCTTAGGTCTGCACAGACAGAGACACTACCTGGACTGTATACTCTATCAAGTGGACGAGGAAACCACAGGCTAAAAGTGGGAGAATCAGACTGAGTCATCTGTTAAAGTCTTCGTGCTCTAGCATAAGGATATACCCAGGAGCCTGGAGAAAGCAGGACAGGATGAGCGTGCAGGCTTTTGTGCCCCACGTTTCCCCCTTCTATAAAGGGAAACACAAACCGTCTCATCTGGGTGTGGAGAACTTGGTTAGGCTATCCCGTGTGAAGCGAGGCTAGTGGTCGTCACACAGGGGAGCCACTGTGGAAGTTTCCCACAACAGCAGTCAAGGATGCTGTAGAGCCACCCCTTTGACAATTGGTCTGGAGCACCATTTGTGATGAACCTAGCCAGGCCTGTGGCTACTCACAGTGCTCCAAGACTTGCCTTTTTGAAATTCTTCAAAAAGCTAAACAATAGGATTAGGTTGAAGGTAGGCACTGGGGGAGTTTTACTTCAGGAGGCCGGGGACAGCAGAGGGAAGGAGGACACAGTCACACCATGCCGTCTTGGCACCCTGGGTCTGGAAATTAGTAGTTGCTCAATGCATAGAACTTGCCTCCTTAGATGGCCTTGTGGTCCAGCATGTTGGCTCATACACTTGAGGTAGGAGACAGTGTTAATTCCCAGGTTAGAAAACAGGCTGGATCTGAGTCAAATGGATTCACCCCTAGCCAATCCCAAACCCCACCCTTGCCCCTTCAGGCCACACAGAGCTCTGGACAGCTTTGGCGTGGGTGGTGAAGCTAGTTGGACTCATTGCAGGCCCTGGGGCCTTCTTGCTCACATCTGAGTCTAGGCTGGCCATTCTCACTTGCTCTTCTTGGGAGATGGAGCTGCTCAACTTGGCCTCCAGTGGTTTAATCAGAAGGGGTTTTGGGGTTTGTAGAGGCACAGAATGGGGGCATTGTGTGGTCCAGCAGGAGTTTGACTTCAGAGCTGGAGGCCCACGTTTGTGTTTGGACGACGGTGCGCAACTTCATTTTCTAGGGTGGGTGTGGAGGAGAGCTCAAGCCCTGAGGAGAATATGAGGAAGTTTGTCTTGGCACCTCAGAATAAGAACTCGCTGACAAAGTCTGGCCCGTGAACAGCCTCTTTGAACCTAGAGTTTCTTTACTATTGATTCAGTAGACCTGTGTGCACACAGCCCACCCCTCTTCCTCTCCAGCCCTTCCCTACCCAAGGATGTAAAATGAAAGGCTCACAAACCTGGGGACTTGCAGTTAGTTCACCTTCTGTTTGTTTGCTTTTGTTTTTTTTGTTCTGTTTTAGTGTTTTGTTTTTGTTTTTGTTTTTTTTTTTTCCAAGACAGTATTTCTCTGTGTAACTAGCTCTGTATGTAGACCATGCTGGCCTTGAACTCAGAGATCTGCCTGCCTCCGCTGGGATTAAAGGCATGCAATACCACCATCCAGCCTGAAAACTTTACATCTTTACTTTGTAGTTTTCTGTTTAAAGAGACAGCACAGCCAAGTCCCCATCTCCCCTGGTTTCCATCCCCAGCTCCTCCCACTTGCTACTGAGATGGGTCTTGAGGAGTCCTCTCAAAATACAGGTGTACGATGGAGCTAGCCTTCCGCAGCTAGCCAGCCTCTGCCCTTCCTTCCAGATCCTCCCATGGTCTCTTCATGGCTGGCAGTTGGGCTGAGTGCCAGCCATCTCTCATTTGTCCCGTGTGTGGGATCACACTGTCCTGTCACCTGTCTGCTCCCCTCTGCCCCCTCCCAGGCCTGAGAGCCAGGCACTTAGTGAGTTCTCTGTCCATGTCTGTCTGTCTGAAGGAAGTCTCCAGGGATGAGGGCAATAACGCAGCCCATCTACACAGGAAGGACTGCAGGGGCTGTTCTGGAGTGTGGCAGTGACAGCCATTTGGGGGAAGGATCTCATTAGGGTGACCAGCATGCAGTCTGATCTTGGGGACAAAGGGCTCTGTATGAAATCCATTTCCGTCCTTACACCCCATCCCACGGATTCACAGAATAGTCCTCTAGTGCGACCAATGGCCTTCTCCAGACTCCCAGTTGCTGGCTTATACCTCAGACTCTAGTCTGCCAAGCCACTAATTGCCAGAACTTCAGTGCCAAGACACCACTGAGCACTTTGGGAAGATGGGGCGGGCAGGTTCCAGGCACTCACTCTTCCTGCTAGCCTCTGCTCTGCCTAAGGCACTGCTGGATGGTGAACACACACACGCACGCACGCACGCACACGCACGCACCCTCGAATGCACGCTCGCATGCACGCACGCACGCACGCACGAGCACACATACACACACAGAGAGGTAGTGTGGCCCTGAAATCCCAGCTGCTTCGGATCCTGAGGCGGGAGGACTGCAAGTTCAAGGCCAGCATGAGCAACCTGAGACTGTCTCAGAAGAAAAAGTATGGTGGGGAATATAGTTTGGCAGTTGAGTCCTTGGCCATATACTAGGTTCAGTCTAAAAGACAAAAGTTCCATTCCCCACAGATGCATAGGGGATGGAGCATCTTTGGTTGCCTGGCAACAGGTGATTTCTCCTATGACCCTCATCCCATTTTTCCATCATGGACCCAGACAGTGATGCCCAGTAGTTTGCAGAGTCCTGAGGCCCTGGAGGAACCTGGTCTGGAGGTTTCTGGGAAGGGTCTCTCTGAGATCTCACACGCTATCCTACACTTCCCCTAACTGGAGATCTCTCTCAGAGCTCCATCCTGGCTACTGCACTGCCCACAGAACTCTCCGTGAACTGGATTATTACATAAGATATCAGTACAAGGTTCCACCACCCCCCTCCCTTCCCAGAGCCTTCACTCCCAAAAGTCCAGAAGACACCAACAGCCTGGGCAAGTGCTTTACGGACAAGAGTGACCTCAGAGTGACTTTGAGCTGACACAGGAATGTCCCAGAAGGCATGTAGGATAACCCAGGCGTGTCCTAAGGGTGTTTTCCCTGGGTTAACACAGCAGTGAGACTCCCCTGCAGACCTCTCTGGAGTTGCCGTATTAAGGGGTAGCACACACCCCAGCCCAGGTGCGGTAAAGGACAAGCTCAGAATACCCATGCTTCTGGCACCTGAAGGGCAGAATCCGGGCCAGCTGGTGATCGAACAGTCAGTGCTGAACCAGGCATGGTCCCCTCTGGTTTTCCTTTCTCTGCTTCACTATAGGACTCCAACAAAGGTGGTCCTGCTCCTCTGGGCTGGGGGACTGAGACACGGAACTTTTGGTTGGGAAGTCCCATGAGGGACATTCACGGGGCTCCTATTACCTTTCTATGAAGCTGGTAATTCCCCTGCCTAGGACTTCTTTGGGGACAGAAATAAGTGTGGTGCCTTGGAAGTGACCTCTTGTGGTGCTTAATGGTGTGGCCATGTGGGGTTTCATGTCCACCAGCCCCCAGTGGGTGCTCTTCTGGGAGACTAGGTCCTGGAAGTCCCTGAGCAGTTCATGAACGGGCCTTTGCTGGATGTCTCTTGATTCTTCCCTTGGAGATTCTAGGGGGTTCATCTCGGACAGCTTGCCTAAAAAGTAGCTCTAACTCTGGCAGTAGAAAACCCTGTGTCAGCATAGAGGGGGTCTGAGGCAGGGCCATTCATCAGCCAGAGCCGCACACAATGTGTGTGGCACTCTGTCTGGTCTTGGAGATGTGCCTTCCTGCCTGGGTCCCCATGTGTACTGACTGCGTTGGGAATCATGCAGTGTCCCAAGGACACACTGAGGCTCACAGGGGTCATAAGGCAAGAAGGTGACCTGATTCCCATGCTAGTAACTCCCAAGCATGTTCTGCCACTTCTCTGAGGCTTCTTGTGAATCCCAGACTCTGTCCCCAATGCTACCAGAGACTGCCTAATGATTCTCAAGTGGCCTTGTATTGCCAGCAGGGGCTCCACCCATTGCCCTTTGAGGCCTAGGGTTACATTTCTCTCTGCTCCTAGCTCATGTTGGCTTGGCTTGGCCAGGGGCCCTCAAATTCTTGTTCATTACTGACCAAGATGTGTTTGCCCAGCCCTCTTAATCCTTGCCACTCATGGTCTAACCTCTCCGACCTTAGAGGGACCTCATCTCTGGTGCTACACTGAGACCGGTTTGGCATTTTTTTTTTTTTTTTTTTTTTTTTTTTTCCCCGAACTTTTTTTTTTTTTTTTTTTTTAACATGTTCTCCTGCCTGCTCGGCCACTCTGGGACGAACGATGTGTAAAGCACAGGCTGTGTGTCCTCACAGCGCCCCAGGGACTCCCCAGCCATTTGGGAAGGAGGAGAAGAGATACCGGTTCATTAAACAGCTGTTTGTTCAGCTTAAGCCCTGCTGCTTGCTGGGAGCAGGCCTCACAATGTCCTTGGCATCGTGCACACGTCCATGAACACACAGAGGTAGAGCTTCAGACAACTTGGTTTTGAGGCTGGTGGTAAATAGCAGAGTCTGCTCCACAGTCTGCTATTGATCACCAGGCGGCCCTTGCTACAGTTTTGTTTTTCTGAATTCCTGGGGCAGGCAGGTGGGACAGGAAGAAACAGTACCAGCCAGGCTGCCAGCCGGTGGTATGACCCTGGGCTGCACCCACCTCTGTAGGAGACTTTCACTGGGAGGAAATTCTCCCCTCCTCTAATCCCCGCAGTGGGCTGTGTGAAGGAGCGAAGTCATTAGATTTGGGGGGAAGCGATTGTGAATGTGTCCTGGATTAAAGAACTGACGTTTCTGGATGCCCACTTCATACCAGGAACCACCAAGCTCAGCCAATCCTAGAAAAGATTTGATTTTTGCATCCAAAGGACATTTGGCAGTGTCAGCAGGCAATTGTAATTGTCACAGCTTGAGGGGGTGGCTTAACCAGGGTCAGGGATATTTCTGGACATCATAAGATGCTCAGCGGTCTAAATGTCATAGTGCTAAAACAAACTGGTGAATCAATTTTTTCATGGTCCTGGAGAGTCAGGCCCTGTAGGGACAGACAGATGTGCCACTTGGATGCAGAGGGGGCACGAAGGCCGTATACATACGAGCCTTGAGACTGAGGTCCTGGGAGCTGTCGTTGGCTCTATCCCCACACCCATCACATGGTGAGTTCTCCTCAACACCGCAGTTACTTTGTCCTTACTAACGCCTTTCAGAAAGAAACTAAGACTACATCATGGACATCATAAACTGCCAGAGGTGCAGAGCATAATGGGCGGGGCTGGGGAGGAGAACAAGGGCCCACAGATTGGCCATACCTGTATGTCGCCTTGGCTATACCCAAGTTTCCTGTTTGGGCTTTTTAATCTGTTTTTCTACCCTGAACGTCCTAAAAAAAAAAGACTATTTTTGTACAGAAGCTTATGGAAAGAAAAACAAACATATGGAAGGTTCTTTTGCTGGGCTGCCAAAGCCATTTAGGGACTGGGCCTACCTACCATTGGTCCTGTTAGGGGAATTAACTGTAGAAGGGCAATGCTCTACACCCCAATAGCTGATGAGTATAAGGAATGGTGGTAGCCTGTGATAGCCCAGCTGTCTGTGGTCCTGGTTATTGTACAGTTTTGGTCACTGAGAAACAGTGACCTGGATAGAACAGGCATCCTCACCCTCAGAGCATTTGATCCCCAGGCACGCCCCACAGTCTGCTGGGATATGTGTTCTCTCTCCACATTTGCATCTTCACCAAGATGAGGATGTCTCAGCCTGTGCGTGGTTAGCATCATGGGCCAGGTGGTCTTTGCTGTGGGGCTGTCCTGTGCAGTGTGGGATCTTTAGCAGTGTCCCTGGCCTCATCACAATGAATCCCAGTAGCACTCTGCTCATGGCAATCAACAGGGTCTTGAAATATTTGCAAAAGGGCCTCTTGGAGACACATCAATCCTAGTGGAGATTTTACTCATGTCCCTCACCTTTGGACTTCTGTCAGGCCTTGAGTTGGCTGAAGGCTTGCCAGAGGAAGGCTCTAAGGCTCCAAAGTGCAGGCTGGCAAATGCTTGAGGTATCAGGAGACTGTGCTATCTTTCAGCCCCTCTCATCCTGAGGTCTGGGGAAAGGAGAAAGGGTGTGAGGTGAGTGGGTGAATCAGGAGGTTTAGTGAGGGAACTGGAGGCTGCACTTGATCTCTTGTAGTTTCTGAAGGAGGAGAGGGCTGGTGGAGGCTGGCATTATGTTCTAGAAGCCGAGGAGGGCTGACCAAACTGAGCTAGACAGCAGTGTGTGACGGATGGGCAACTACAAAGGAAGCTTGCAGGTGTAATGATCAACCAGGGGGTACTGAAATACCTCTGGGTAGAGAGCCAAGAGGCATAAGGCAGGGGTACTAATGATGGCTGGGGCTCACAGGGGAGGGCTTGTCAGAACCCACCATGTGGGAAAGTTGAAGACCCCAGCTTCACCCTGAGCTCTGTGTTGAGCAGAGTCATGTCCAGGATCCCTGTGAACTGTGAAATTCTCCACTCTCAGCATGGAAGGTGGTGTTGCCAGAGCCCAGGGCTATTGGAAGGTCTCTCTAGGCTGTGTAGGCGAGGTGTCCCACGGCTAAGGTCTCGGGACTATGAACATGCTGAATTAGCAAGACTTTCAGACCATAGCTTTTCCTGCCTGCTGCCTCGGAGCTGGCAGAGGCCCAGGAATGTTCGCAGATATAAAACTGACTTTGTTTTTTGAAATGTTCTGGATCCCAGACCCCAAAGGCTGCATAAAGACATTCTTGTGAGGTGGTTATCTACTGGGAGAGAGAGAGTTCATGTTGGGGCCCCAGACCAGAACACCCCGTCCACCCACGGCATGCTTGGGTCTGTATTAGAGCAGCCTGCTCTTGTAGGCTAGCCTGTCGACGAGGGTCACAGGATTCCTGTGGGCTCGGGCAGCTGGTTCTCAGGAATTCTTGGAAACTTTAGCTCCCTTTGCTGCAGGCTACAGGGCCTCGAGCAGCTGGGGTTCTGAACTCATACTCTGCCTGTAGGCAGTTAGAAGGCCATATTCTGGGCCATGTTTGGCTTCCCCCTCTACCACAGGTCCTCTGTGTACCACCTGTGTTACGTCTGTTCTGTTTCCCAGCATCCCTTGAACCTTATCTATCCATGGCTGCTCTCGGTGGGCATTTACTCTTCCAACTTGACTGTGGCTCTAGAAGTATGTGTGTTTATCTGCCAGGTCTGTGGGCATCCATTTCGGCTCCCTCTTCTCCACAGGAACCCATTAGGCCAGAATTCCCAGCTCCTCTGAGCTCTGCACCTGTCTGTTTCTGTAGCCTTTCTTTCTTGGCCTGTGGGAATATATGTGCCCCAGTGCCAGCCAAGGAGACACCCATTGCCGCTCTCGCTTTCCCTTTTGGGGTCTGGCGCAGGAAGTGCCGTTCATGTTAGATTCCCTTTCCGCATTCCACGGAGTGCTCAGTGCCTGTCAGACCCTCAGCCTAGGTTTGTCCCTGTGTCCTGTGGAGTCTCCCTCTATGGTTAGGCAACCTGGAGTCCTGCCCGGAGCTGTATATAGCACCTGGGCATGGTGACATCGGGGGGCTTTTGGTTTCTTGATTGTTACTCTGAGGGGTGTCTGGCTTTGGTATCAGTAGAGGGGGGTCCTTCTAGAATTCATGAAGAAGTATTGGGGTGAGCGTGGTGGGTCTAGGTTAGATGTGGTGCCTACTGCTTTTTAGTTCTCCATCCACCTGCTTTGTTCGGTGTCGGTGTGACTGTGAACTGATTTCAGAAATAAATCTATAACCCAGTTCCACTAGAAAGCCTGGGAAAGGCTTGGTTGTGGGTGGGAGGAGTCTGGGGGGCAGTGGGGAGGCCTGGGGTGGCGTTTCTATGTGTTCCATTCATGTATTTGCCTTTTTCAAGAAAGTTCTCTCACTGGGAAATGCTTGACCTTCTGGCCTTTTTTCCCCTGGTAGGTCTGTGATAGCAGGGATATGTCCCGAGAGCTACAGGACGTGGACCTCGCTGAGGTGAAGCCTCTGGTGGAAAAAGGGGAGGTGAGTCAGTCCATCACGTGCTCATGGTGGGCACGCGCACACACACACATACACACACACACTTGTAGTTACATGGCATGCACACTCATGGTCATGAATACATTGTACATAACATGCACACGTGTGAGCAAGAGCATAGCATATAAACAAATGAACAGCAGAATGTGGGCGCGCACATGCACACACACACACATGCACACACGCACACAGCACACATACACACACATGCGCACACTCATGCACGTGCACACATGCACACACACATGCACACACGCACACAGCACACATACACACACATGCGCACACTCATGCACGTGCACACATGCACACACACATGCACACACGCACACAGCACACATACACACACATGCGCACACTCATGCACGTGCACACACGCACACACACGCACACACACACACACACACACACACGCTCGCGAAGAGGACAATCATTGGTCCCCTTTGTTTCTATCTGTATTTAGTGACTCTTGATGTTCCTGTCTGTTGCCACTGCAGCCTGTAGCCAGGCATCTGTTATTGTCTTAGAGTTTTCCAGCCCCTGCGGTCCCCTGCTCCTTGCTCTGTGTTTCCGGGCCTCCTGGGCACTTGGCACTGCTGAGCATCTTCTGTCATGGAGGCTCGTGGCTCTGCCCGTCGCCTGACATTCTGTTTACTTTCAGCCCTTAAGTCAGGCAGAAAATAAGTCAATAGCAATCCCCAACAGATGCTGACTGAGCCAGCGAGGCTCCAGATCCTCCCGAGCCACACTGGTCCTGGCTTCAGTGGAGTCAAGCCCTTCTACCTACTTTCCTGGGCCCTTCCTGTCACTGAAAGCTGTTGTTTGTGCTGAAATGCATTATGTGTAGATTGAGGAAAAGGCTTCCCGGGTTTCTGTTATCCTCTTCTCCCCACAAAAGACCGGACTTAAATACAGAACGCAACCACTGGCAGCCACGGGGAAACTGTAGCAGTGGCATGCTCCTGTTTGAGTTCAGGACTAGAGCACGTGGGTGTGTGTATGAGTTACATAGCCGCATGCTGTGTTCCCTCACCCGGCCTTGTTCTCTGCTCTTCCTCCACATCTTTTGGACAGCTGTCCTCAGAAGAGTCGAGCCCATGGGCCTGTTTCTCTATGGGACTGCTGTTTGCTGAGATGAAACAGTCTCTTTGCAAGTTCTAAGGGAAGCCAGTGGAGCAGAGTTTAGATTCAGGCAAAGGGAAGGACCGGGGATGTCTCTGACCCTGGAAACTAATCATGCCTCTGTCATTTCTCCGCAGACCTTCACCGGCCTCCTGCAAGAGTTCGATGTTCAGGCAAGTAGAGGGCGTGGCCTCCCTTTTAATCCACCTGTCTATCCACCTGTCCCTTCCTTTCTTCTTCGCATCGGCGTGAAATGGATTGCTGTCTAGATGTGGTGTCAGCAGAGAGAAGGAAGGGAACGGGCTCAGCCTATCCTCACACTTTGTAGCTGCCCCTTGAAGAAGCTGGTTTGGGTTCCAGCCAGGGAGGCGGGAACTGACCAGCCCCCGGGAAGACAGACAGACAGACAGACTGAGAGAACTAGGATGACTGTGGCAAGTTACAGGGGTCCCTCTTTGTCCAACGTTGGAGTATGTAGCCCGCTCAGAGCCAGCTGGCGGAAACGCGTGTTTCCAGCATTGCCTAAGCCATTTGTAGAGAGGGAGAAACACTGGTCTGTCCAATGCCCTGTGCCATCACCCCAAGCATGAGTCCTACGGAGGGTGGGATAGGGACCCCCGTTCCCCCGGTTCCCACCCACACATCCTGACTTCCGGCCCATGCCTGCAGAGGAGCCATCTGTGACATCTTCCAGGGTTTCTTGCTGCCATGTGTACTCATCCTTCCAGAGAGGTGGGGACTCTGGCCTTGACTCCAGGAGGAAAAGGAAAGATTAGGAACAAGGGCTAGAAGCTTGCTCATCTCCACCATGGGTCCTTATAAATTGTATGAAGGTATGAGGTGGGCATTTAAGGGTCTAGTATCCGTTTGGTTGCAGGCTACTGTGACCTCCAGGCTCCAGGGACTCACAGTGTGGGTCTGAGGCCATGGCTTCTGTCTGTCCTCCTCTGAGGACAAGAAAGATGTTTCTAAGATCATGGGTGGGAACATCAGGAGAAGCCCGTCTCCCCCCAAATGCATGGTAGTATGCATTCAGGATACATCCCACCAGAGACGGAAGAAAAGCAGACTGCTCACTGGCCTTGTGTGTAGAGGCAGGAGAGAGCCTGTGCAGGGGGTGGGGGCAGTAGCTTGGACGTAAAGGATGTAGGAGGGGTTTAGCGTATTGGAGGCCCACAGAGTACCGCCTGTCACTCCACCCTCACCCCTGCCTGATTAGATATGTCGTGTTTGACTCCTGTGATCTGGTCCATTGCCTTTCAGGAGGCTGAGGATTTGGGGACGCATTGGGTGAGCTGTGCCCACCACCAGGAACAAGAGCGGAGTTTTGATGGCCCTAGCTAGTCCCACCCACATTCTTGTTAAGGAGAGAGAAGGTTCTGGAGAGTGGCTGGCTCACCAGAGGCCACCCTGTGGTTGCTAAAGGAGGCAAGTCACTGCCTGTTCCCATCCTCAAGGTACCACCCCAGCCAGTACCCCATTTTACACCTCAACAATCAGGGAGGCGTCATGTCCATCTAGCTCAGATGGAGAACCGGAGGTGGACTGAAGTGGTAGCACAGGCCCAGGTTTGGCTACACTGGAGGAAATGCACATTTTTGGCTCACTGTTCCCAGGTATTGATTGAGCTTGTGTGTTTAGTTAGTCTCCTTGCTTTGTGTGCAATGTCCAGAACTCCACATCATCCATCTCTTTCTCTAGAACTCAGGGATGTGTGGGTACTGTGATGAGCTGGAAAATCCATCCTGAGGACTTCGGTTCATTTTGTTCAGCCCTGCTAGGTCCCTACTGGAGACACAGAGGGGCAGAGTAAGAGCAGAAGTTGTGTATTGGCAGTGGCTAAGATCATGACACATCTGATCTGTTTCACACCTGATTGTGTTTCTAATCACTGTGTCCTCTTGTTCCAGGGTAGTAAGAGCCATAAAACTGTCTCCTGGGGCCTTGGTTATTTCGTTGGCTTTTGTGGGCTCAGCAGAACTGTGACTGACAGTCCCTGGGGCCCACCTGTGTAGTCAGGGTTGAGCCTTGCAAGCCTCGCCCAGATAAGAGCCTGGTGACTTGCTTTCTTTGCTCTGTGGGCCTTCCTGCTCACTCAGTGCATGGTTGCTATAGTAATTATCTGTTCTCAGAGTGAAGGCTATGTGTGTTACTCAGTGGTGCAAGTAACAGTTGTCAACCCAGTCCCTCCTGCCTCAGTTTCCTCGTTTGTGATATGGAAAAGTCTAGATACCTTGTATTATAGAGAGAGTGCTGGGTCAAACAGAACACACCCCACGATATTGTGGGTCTCCTCTGACTTTCACTGTGGTAAAGTAACATAGAATAGGCATTATGTTTACCATTAAAGTGTGCAGTTTGGTGGCAGTAAATGCATAGATTTCAAGACTGTGTTCCCCTCTCTTAGGACCTTCCATCACCATTTCACACCTTCCTTTTTTTTTTTTTTTTTTTGGTTTTTTGATACAGGGTTTCTCTAGCTTTGGAGCCTGTCCTGGAACTGGCTCTGTAGACCAGGCCAGAGATCTTCCTGCCTCTGCCTCTCAAGTGCTGGGACTAAAGGCGTGCCTTGCAACGCCTGGCTCTATTTCACCTTCTATGAATGAGTTTGTTTCTAAGCACCCTGTGTAAGTAGGGCTACATAGCAGCTGTATTTTGGTGACTTGATAACTTCACATAGCTTCATAACCCCACTTAACCTGCCATGGTGTCCATGGACAAAGCCAAGCAGGTACCCTGTGCTCTTGCTGAAAATTCACTGCCCCTGCTCATGGATGCTGAGACCGTGACAGCATCTGTAAAGTGCTCCCTTGAGCCCAAGCTTGGCTGGAACTGTCTCCTGCAGAACTTTCCTATATATTTCTAGGCTTGGGGGAGGGGTCCTTAAGATTCTATTGTGGCTTGCCTCTTTGGTCTGTCTGGCCAACCACATGGTTTGTACTAGTCCATTGATTTCTTGTTAAATCTTTGGGGGAGTGTGGCTTAGTCTGTGCCTTCTTGGCAACCGCTCAGTGCCTTCACTCAATCCCTATTCCTCCCATTTCATAGAGGTTAGCTCGAGGAACCCAGATGCCCACCGTGCCCATCTGAAGGCAGTCTGGGCTGCTACATGAAGAATAGCTCCTACTTTAGGATTTTCAATAAACCTAGGTGACTCTGCTTTGTGCATGCATGGTCTTAAGAGTTTAAGTTTTTGGCACCTCTTTTCAATAGTACAAACATGAGTTTCCTAGCTCAGAGCTGACCAGAAAAGACTCTATCACCAATAAAAGAGATAGCTCGCATCGATGCGTGTCCTTTTGCTAAATGGTGCCTGGATCCCTTAGTGTGCCAACTGGTGGCTGCTGGCCTACAGTGCCTCAGGAAGGATATGGTTTGATCTGGTCCTCAGAGGATGGTGGCTCTGTCTGTAAGTTTGAGTTGGGGTTGTGGGAGTGTGGGGGATTTGAGCTTATTTTCTTTGACTATGATTCTGGAATTCTAGATGATCAAAACTGGCAGATGCCTTTGAGATGGTCCAGCCCTGCCCTAGTGGTCCAGATGTGTCTGTCTAAGCCACTGGATGAACCAGCCCTTCCTAACTATGTCACACACAGTGCTAAACTATCTCCCGCAAAGAGATCTGCGTGAAGATGCCCAGGGGTATGATGGGGGTTAGTTCCAGGTTTAAGTCTAGGTTGATTTCTGGAAACACAGTAGTCCAGGAAGGTTGTAAAGTTGAAAGTGGCTTCTGGAAACTGCTTAGTGTGGCCATATGTGAGTTTCACGACAGCCTGGTAAGGGCGATGCCCCTCCTCTGCTAGTGTTCGCATCTAAGTTACAACTCTGGGGAAGTCACGTGATGTAATGATGAGATGGGCGTTGACGCTGCTTCAGTTCCTACATTCAGAGCCAGACTCTCCTCTGAAAGTGTGTGTGTGTGTGTGTGCGTGCGTGTGTGTATGTGTGCGTGTGTGCCTGCGTGTGTGTGTGTGTGTGTGTGTGTGCGCGCGCGTGTGTGCGTGTGTGTAGGGGCAAGTGCTCATGTTGACTCTTTTCCTACTCAGTCACTTCTGGCCACAGGTTGGTTGGCTGGCTTCTGCTACTAGGTCTTCAGTGGCTAATGCCTTCTACCTGGGCCCTGTGCTTGTTCAAATGACCTCATCTGATTTGGTTTCCATGGGAAGATGTTAGGGCACCCAGAACACTCTGGAAAATGAGCAGCTGTTCCCTTTAGGGCTTGCTGGAGGGTAGAGGGCCAGACGGTGTGGGCTGCCCTCTGTGCTCGGTTCCTACTTCCTGGAAGCTCCTGGAGCAAGCCGGGCTGGAGGCTGTGTCTTTGTGCTTCTGTTGTTGCAAGCCCATTAACTAGCCCACGGGAAAGGCCGACGGGCAGCCATCTTGGGCTACTCTCTTTCTCTTTATACCTTTGTTTTCATTCCCCGTGGCTTGAGCGCACAGGACAGAAGTTCCCCATTTCCTGTCCCGTTCCTGTTCCTGTTCTCACTTCGCACCCAGCAAAGCTTCAGAAGCCCCATTGGCATATGGCAGGGATGCACATCTGCATGGAGGTGACATGCCAGCTGCCTGCTCTGGGGTTTCCCTATAGCAACAGCCCCCTGGACCAGTAAAGGACAGCCGAGGCTTAGAGCTGTGCTGACATGTCTGCCCCAGGCCAGGCTCTGTCAGGCTGACCCTCTTCCGGTAACTGGAATGCGTGGACAGGAGGCCTCTGTCTTATTTGCCTTCTTGTCTTCTCCAAGACTTAGCTCTAATCTGTGAAACATGGAGGCAGGGGTCACTGCCATGGAGGGCATGGCCAGTCTTGCATCCACGAACCTTGATCCTATGCACAGACCACTGTGCTTCCCCTGGTCACTTCCACATTTATTTCCCTGACCCAGGCATGTTCTATCCCTGACCCAGACATGTTCTTTCCTTGGAGACTGGGCTTTTCACTATGACCCTGATGTTTTCTGTGACCTGGGCTGACCCAAAAAAGCCAAAACAGCTGTGACCTCTAGCTTCTCTTCTCTGTCTTGGTGGGATGATGACACAAATGGTCCACACCTTCAGGTTAAGGGGGTGGACCAAAGCCAGGTACGCGCCTTCACCCCCATAAGGCTGGTCTCAGTGGTAGTGGGTGCTAAGGGTCCCCTCTGCCTGGCTGTGTTCCAGCTCCTCTTGCCTGCTGCTGCTGCTGAGGCTCCTGGGTTGGGGACATGCTCTCCCTTCTGAGAGGTTTGTCGGATGGGACAAGGGTTTGAAGCGGAGTGTCTGTCCACCGGGAGGCTGGCTTGGTCTATTTTTAGAAGGAGCCATGTGGGTTAGCCCTGAAGACAATAAAGAATGTGGCTCCACAATGGGCCATTATTTCCATGGTGGCTTCAGGGTCAGCAGATGACCCATGTCTCACGGGGCTGCACTGTCGCTCCTGTCCTATGGATTTTTCCAGAGCTTGCTCTGGGCAGGAAAGCAGGACCGAGGCTGAAGGGGAAGGGGGGGGGGAGGGAGGCAGGGCTGGGCTTTTGTGTTCCCAAGGGGGAACAATAAGGCATATGGCTCAGGAGACTCTGCGCTGGAGCTAGGTGTCCCTGCCTGTGCCTCCAGTGCCTACCTATCCCTGACTGTCTTCTGGTGCCTGTCTGCGTCTGCCTGTACCTGGCTGTGCCTGTCGGCGCCCGAGTGCGCCTGTGCCAATGCCTGCCTGCGCCTGCAGAATCCTCACTTCCTTCCTCATAGACACTGCCACAGTTCAGATTCCTATTCTGTAGAGTGGAGTGGGAGTCAGGGCTCTGGGCTTGCATGCGTTAGAAGCCTTCAGGGTTAGGAAGGGTTAGGGACCCCTGTATCTCTGTGCCTAGGTGGGGACACAGAGCTAGCTCTTCCTTAAGTGTATGTGTGCTCATGTGTGTTTGAGACAGTGTGTAGCCCAGGCTGTCTCCAAAGTCTCCCTCTTCAGTGCTGGGGTTGTAGATGATGTGCATGGCCACAGCCAACCCACACAGGATGGGGCCTTGGTGAGATGCCACACTGGGGACTGGGACTGTAGCTTGGTCACTTGTGCCTACTGGGTGTGAGGCCCCGGGTTCCATCTCCAGTATGTACAAACAGCAAAGAGAAAACAGCACTCAGACAGCCATTCTGTGGAGGTGGGGCTCTGGAATGAGGGCCTGTTCCTTTTGTTTCGAATCCATGGGCACGCCTTAGCTAGTGCACGCATGTGTGCTGCTATACTAATACATCCATGTGCACTGCTATTCACAGACATCCATGTGTACTGTATATTAGGATACGAGTGTGCACCTCTCCACTCAAAACCAGCACATCCGTGTCCTTGCACAGTGTTGCAATAGTATATTTGTGTGTGCTGCTTTACCTATGAGCACTGCAAATCCAGTACGCCCATGTGCACGGTTGCATTAGTTGACCCAGATGCATTACTCTACTACTACAAACGTGCATTGCTGTTTTAGTGCAGGCATGGGCGATGCTGTACCAGTGCACCCATGGGCTCCCTTGTGTATGCGTAAATACCTGTTTGTGCTGCAATCCCTGTCCCCATCGGCTTCACAGCCTTCTGCTCACCCAGAGTCTCACAGGACAGGTTAGGGTGACTTCCCAGACCTCAGCTCCTGAGTGGGTGTCTTCTCCATCCCCCCTCACGTTAGACCGTGGGCGTCACTCTAGTCTCCCGCCTCAGGAGACTTGTATGGGTCCTAGATATTGGGAGAAGGATGGCACTGGGAATTTTCCGTGTCCTGCTTTAATCTTAACACTTGTTGCAAGCTTATCCATCCATCGTGTTCTGAGGTGCAAGTGGGCTGTGCTATTTCCAACCTGTGTGAGTGTGTGGAGTGAAGGGTTTGACTGGGACCTCTGCCTCTGTGTCACCTGCCTGTTACCCCTGACCATCAGGTGTGGATGCAGGTGTCACATAGCATTGCAGGGCTCTTCTTGCAAGAAATGATCTGGAGAGAAATGGTCTGGCTTACAAGGAAGGCCTCCGTGTGCCCAGCTGAGCTGGGGAGGGCAGCCAAGAGCCACCCACATCAGAGGAGGAAGCTGTTGCTCTCAGATGAGGAAACTCACTCCCAGGAGATGTGTTTTGGGTCTTTGGAAGCCTTGACTGACAGCAAAGTAGACAGACAGCATTGGGCAAAGGCAGGGTCACAACCATCTACATGGGTTCGGATGATGATGTCAGGGCAAAGCAGCCCACAGGGAGGTGAGGGTTGGAACTAAGATGGAGCCTGTCTTTTTAGGGGCAGAAGAAAGATGGACACGCTCCATCCTCTCATGAGGGTGCATGGGGAGGGCTGTGGATCACTAAGAGATGGCCTCGGTGTGAAGCATGAGAGAGAAAGAATTTAGGTGGATCATTGCAGGTTCTCTCATCAACCCAGAGAGGGAAGTTGTTAGCCCACGACACTGACAGTCCCAGGAGGTGGATGCCATTGAGTCTTCTACTTTTTTGCTGCATTTACCATCCCTGGCATGATGGTTTAATGCAGGCAAACCCTTGCCTTGTGGTAATATGATGGCTTCTAGGTAGGCCATCATATTACCTGGTCAAGCCTAGTCCACTTTCACAGTGAGTGGGGTTAGCTCTGCTTGGTATCACCTACTATTGCATGCCATTTGAGAGGTGCAACGTGGGGATTGGACCTCAGCCTGTGAAACAGGAGGGGTGGACACCAACAGATGCTAGAACCAAAGGGGTGCCGTGTGTGCGCGTGTGTATGCATGTGTGTGCATGCGTGTGTGTGTGTGTGTGTGTGTGTGCATGTGTGTGTATGTCTGTGTGTGTCTTTGTCTGTCATAGTCACTATTCTTTTGCTATGAAGAGACACCATGACTGAGGCAACTTCTATTAAAGAATGAAACAAACACAAACACGTAATTGGGGCTGGCTTTATCATCAAGGCAGGGAGCATGGCAGCATGCGTGGTGTGGAGTGGTGCCTGAGAGCTGCGTCCGGACCCACAGGCTGGGGAGGGGAGGGGAGGGGAGGGAGGATACACACTGGACCGGGTGTGGGCTTTTGAGAGCGCAGTGACACTTTTTCCAGCGAGGCCGTGCCTTCTAATTTCCTAATTCTAATCCTAGCAAAGGGTTCCTTTCCTTGCCTAGGAGAGCCATTCTTACTCAAAATATCACACTGTGTCTGTCTCCCCACAGGAAACAGGGGTTGTCCTCTGAAATGGGGAGTGACTTCTAGGAAGCTACAAATAAGCAAATATTTATTGCCCATAGGTTAGGTGAGGTACAGGTGCAGCAAATCAAGGAAGCTCATGCCAGATGCAGAAACAAAGTCCTTTTCAGGGAGCATGGCTGGGGCCAATTGTCCCTGGAACGTAGTGCACAACCTGCCAGGGCCCTGTCTTCTGCCTCCTGGCACAGCTTTACTCTGCCTTCCTTTCCTTCCATCCCTCCCTCTTTCTGGCCTCAAACATCTGCTGTCCCCAGTGCAGAGCCCTGGGGACCAAAGCTGTGTGTACTTGGGGTGTCCTCAGAAATCATGGCAAGTGTCCACACTCAGTGGTTCAGTCACACTGCCACCGTGAATCCCATGCAACAGGGCTCTGTCTGTGATCTCTCCTCAGGAGCAGGACATTGAAACCCTACATGGCTCCCTGCATGTCACACTGTGTGGGACCCCCAAGGGCAACCGTCCGGTCATCCTCACGTACCATGACATCGGCATGAACCGTGAGTTCGGGTCACTGGGGGGAGGGAAATGCCAGCTAAGCATGGCTCGTGGTAGTTGGCAGTTCTTCTGGCCTTTGTGACTTGGAGCTATTCCAGAAGGGACTCTTGCCTCAGTCTGGGAAAACATGATCATACTGTGTGTTAGTACTGGACACTCTGGGGGAAGGAAGCAAGTGCCTATGCCACCTAACGACCTGTTACAGTGACTTAAAAATTAATATGTGCATCAGTCTCTGACATCACCACAGAGATCTGCGTAGTCAGCAGCACAAACAGCCCTAGGACACTATAGTCATTCTTAGAAGAAGCCTTGTCCCCTTTCTCCACTGCCCTGATCCTACATGCTCCTCAGCCCTCTGAGGATGCTTTGTCTCCTTTCTGTATGTCTCCAAGACTCTCTTAAGCACGCTCCTCCAGTGTGTGGTCCTCAGTGATTAGTTCACGCCCGGCTTTGTCCATGTTTCCAAGATGGATGCGTGTTGTAGCCTTTCATAGTACTTCACTCTGCTGTTGGCGAGTAGGATCCTTCTGAGTGCCAACCACACTTGCTCCATATTTCTCCAACAAGCATCATGGTCAGATCTGCCATAGCAACCCCCCACTCCCAGTACCAACTTCTGTCCCAGTCACTATTCTATTGCTGGGAAGAGACACCATGACCAAGGCAACTCTTATAAAAGAAAGCATCGAATTGGGGGCTCGCTTACAATTTTAGATGTTTGGTCACGGCATAGAGAGAGAGAACATGGAGGCAGGGAGATAAGGTGCTGGAGACGTAGCTGAGAGCTACACACTGATCTGCCAGCAGAGAGATACAGTTTCTCTGTGGCTTTGGAGGCTGGCCTGCCACTTTCTCTATAGACCCGGCTGGCCTCGAACTCACAGAGAGCCGCCTGCCTCTGCCTCCCGAGCGCCACTACTGCCCGCCTCTGTTGGGACTATTTTTATTTAAACCGCCACCCTGGAGAGAGGATATTTGGCTCTTTGAGCGTAACTGTTATACACAGTGTTGTAGTGAATATTGACACATTGGATTTTTTTAAGACGACAGGAAGCAAGCCAGGCTTGGTAGCCTATGGTTGTCATCCTAGCATTTGGGAATCTGGGGCCGGGAGACCAACCTACACTACATAGTAAGTTACAGGTCAACCTGAGCTACAGAAAGCAACGCCAGGTGTGGTGGTAGTGGTGCACCCCTCTCTAATCCTAACCCTTATGCATAGAGGTATGAAGATCAGGAGTTCAAGGACAGCCTCGACTACACAGCTGGCTGGTTTTGCTTCAACAACCCCTTAGCAAGTGTGAGGCTCATTCCAGGAGACACAGGTGGACACTTCTTGTCTGAGAATTATGTGTGGCTTGGAAGGCGTCCCAGATCTCACAGTTTGGAAGCCCAGAGAAGTGAATATAGCTTGTTCTAACCGCATGGCGATTATGCCAAAGAGGGGGATTCAAGGAATTTAGCGACCAGTTCCACCCTGTACCAGATCTTAGCTCTGACTTCTTCCCTGCCTCTGTAACCAGAGGGAGGCCTGGGGGTAGGGTGAGCAGACTTGTACTCTTTCTTTTGAGATGAGGCTTCACTGCGTGAAGCTGTTTAGCGTAACTGGTTCTAGAACCCTCTGTGTGTCGACCTAGGTTACCTAGGCATACTTCTGGAGCTCCTCCCTTGCTGCTGCTCACTGACAGAATAAATGAATCTGCTTTTGCTGCCAGCCCCTATCCTAACTTTTTTCCTGTGTCCTGCAGACAAGACCTGCTACAACCCCTCTTCAACTCTGAGGACATGCAGGAGATCACACATCATTTTGCTGTCTGCCATGTGGATGCCCCTGGCCAACAGGATGGTGCCCCATCCTTCCCAGCAGGGTAAGAGCAGAGACCCTGCCCCAGCAGCAGGTGGGGTACTATTTCTAAGCTGGCCATGGTGAAGCATACCTGCAATCCCAGCACTTGGAAAGCTGAGGCAGGAGGATTGTTAGTTTGAGGTTAGCTTGGGCTCATAGCAAAACCATCTCAAAGTTTTTAGAAAGAAAGGAAGGAAGGAAGGAAGGAAGGAAGGAAGGAAGGAAGGAAGGAAGGAAGGAAGGGAAAGAAAGCCCAAACAAAACAGTATATTTCATTTCAGCAAATTTTTATGGCTACGTGTGTGTACATATCATAACACACATAACATAGGATAGCATAACATAAGTCTAAAGAGCTTGTTCAATGGTGGCGTACAGTTAACTCTTAACCAGCTGATGAAAATCAGGAGGGACACACAGAGACTCTTACTCCCCAAGTAAAGTCTCATGATGTGCCTTCCCCAGGGGGAAATACAGATTAATATATGGGATGTGTGGCCCCTAAGTTTGCCAGGTGACTACGGTAAAACACTGTTGGAACAGGATGTGGCTTCCTCCCCGTCCTCTGGAGTCGGGACTAGGTGACACCCCTTGTCTCGGAGCTATTAGAGAGCAAGACTGGGAATCACTGACTGTATCCTCTGTTGGGAGTCTGCTTCCTGCTTAGGAATCTGCCACTCTGTTCTAGTATACCCAGCCCCAGGAAGCTGACAGGAAGTGGTCAGGGGTCTTTCCATCTTGTACCGGGGAGACCGCCTCACCACGCTGAGGTGTGATCACTCCCAGATCTCTGCCCCTCCTTTGCCCGGAAGCCGTCTCCAGTGAAGTCACGTTGTCTAGGTGCCTTCCAGCTCGTCCAGGGTCCTCCACATCCGTTCCCCGTCAGGGGATCCGTTACCCATTGGCCTCTGGCACAATCTCAGCATCACCTCCTAGGAAGCCCTCGCTGATCACGTGGATAGAGTGATCCCTTGCTCCCGTGTCCTCCCCAACCAAGCCCCTTTCCTCACAGGGAACCTGATGGCTTCCGATCCCTTCACACTCGTTCTAGTTCCTTCTTTCTGAGGCCACCCACAATTGTGAAATGCCATGTGGTCTGTGTCATATCTGTTCCCAGCATCTTACCCCTAAAGCTCACCAGGGGAAGGACAGATCTTCCTGCTAGCCACTTTCTGAGTGTAGACTGCCAAGTGGTTCCCAAGTAGCTGATAAGACCAGGGCAGAGGAAGCTGCAGGGTCCTCAGACAGTGGATGCCAAGGGGTGCGGATGCTGTGTCTGTGTTGGTCCGTGGAGGGGGCCAGCTGGTGTTGGGCTTTCAGAATGTTCTGGTATGGATGACTTGTTTCTTCAAGGGTCTGGGTTCTCAAGGTCTGCCTCCCCATGTCCCCCAAAGGTACATGTACCCCTCCATGGACCAGCTGGCTGAGATGCTTCCGGGAGTCCTTCACCAGTTTGGGTAAGAGCAAGAGACCCTCTCTTCTAAGGTTGTTAAGGGCAGCTGCCAGTCTCCTCTTCCTTGATCTGACCACTAAAATGCTGCTTGGAGACCTCAGATAAGTTCAGAAAAGGAGCTTGCAGCAGCTTGGACCCCCCCTCCCCCCCCCCAGCTCAGCATGCCGCTCTGTGTTCTGTGACTTCAGCCTTGCTTCTTGAGTGGCCCCAATGTCCACTCTGTCCTTGCCTACTGGTCCCATGGCACATTCCTGGAATAGTGTTCCCTGGGAGCTTGGCTTCTCTTTTCATTCTGCCTTGCAGGCTCCCTTTTCTTTCTCACCTCTCCTAGGGTTAAAGCCCATGGTTCTGGCCCTATTTGCTCTCATTCCAAGTTTCAGAGACCAGAGTAAAGCTTGGGAATGGGGTAAGGCAACTTGTTAATGGGCCTTCCTGTAAATGCTAGTCATCTCAGAGCCTTGGCTGGCTGAAGCAAGGGGAAAAGGAGGGATGAGGGCTCCCCAAGGTCACAGCTCTGGACTTGGAGGGCACGTCGGGGCAGTCTGCCTCTCACGGCACAGGGAAGCTTGTCAGCATCCTCAGCAAAGATATCTAAGGGGTGGAGCTTTTTAGGAGTAAGTGAGGGGGGAGTTTATTGGGGCAGGCAGGGACTCTATCACATACATCTCCCTCGGGTGACCTGAATGCTCATTTGGTTTCCAGGCTCAAGAGTGTCATTGGCATGGGAACAGGAGCTGGCGCCTACATCCTGACCCGCTTCGCAGTAAGTTTGTAAAATTACATTGGGAAAAAAAAGTTATTTAGGGGCTGGGGAGCAAGCAAGCTCAGTAGGAAAGAGTGTTGCTATATGCAGGCACAGAGACTTAAGGGCTGGAGTTCGAATCCCCCAATCCCATGTTGAAGATAGGCATGGTTGTGGGTACCTGTACCCTCAGCATGGGGATGGGCTGGGTTTAGGTAGAGACTCTGGAAATGTCTCTGGCCAGCCAGCCTAGCCTAAAAGGGAGAGCTTCTTATTTGAGAGACCTTGTCTCAAGGGAACATGGTGGAGAGCAACAGATGCAAGCACCCATGCCTTGCCCTGGCTTCTGCATGGCTATGCTGGGTGTGTGTACTTGCATGCATGCATGTATGGGACACACATGTGGACAAAAAAAAAAAAAAAAAAGTTTGAGAAGCATCAAAAAAACCCAAAGAGGAAAAAGAAATGAGCTGCACTTCCATTCCCCAAGAGAGAGCCACGGGGCCACTTGTGGCATATGCCACATAGGTACCTGTGCGAGTATGTCACAGCTGAAATGCTACAGTGGGACAGGGCTTTGGTCACCGACCTTATTCCCTGAGTAGGGAGTGTGGATGGCTTCCCGCTCAGCATCCTCAGATCCTGCAGGGTTTTGTCTGCAGGGTTTTGTGACCCAGATCCTCTGCGATCCTGAGGGAGTCTAAATAAGAACGAGACACATACGAATGTGACAGTGACCACTGGTAGCGAGCGCCGTGGGTGTCCTCCTTGTCGTTGCTAGTTTACCTTAAAGTGGCTCATGTCCCTCAGCCCGGGGTGTTTTGATGCCTGCTAAGTACAGCACCTTGATGGTACTCAGGCAACTCAGCTTGGGCATCAGCTTCAAGTAGATGCTGGCATGGTCCTGAATACACAGGCATTCCAAGCAGCAGAGCCACAGGGCATTTCTGGGCCCTTCTCACTTAGACATGGCTTGGCTGGTGCAGCACTGGGCATCTGGGGACGCTGAGGCCCGGACATGATTAGCAGGTCCCCAAAGTGTGAATGTATTCTTACTTCTTCTGTGGCTTCTTCCTCCCCTTGGGAGGACCCGGTTCGCTTCTGACTGGGCTAGTAGAACCTCAGGGAGCCAATTCCCACCAGCTCCAGACTCCCACTATTGTTGGCTTAAAGGCCTCCGTATTCTTTTTAATCCCCTGGTGATACGTCTCACGTTGTGTCTCTGATTACAGCTCAACAACCCTGAGATGGTGGAAGGCCTCGTGCTTATGAATGTGAATCCCTGTGCAGAAGGCTGGATGGACTGGGCTGCCTCCAAGGTAGGCTGGGCTGGGCAGGGCAGGGCAGGGCAGGGCAGGCGGGGGGGTTGGGGTTTCCGGCCTCCCCCCCCCAAGGCTGCCTTCTTGGCCCCCCACCCTTCCACTTTCCCTACCCTCCTAGAGAGCAACCTTCCTCAGCCCTGTTTCTGCTAGCAACCATTTTCTGCTCAGTAGGTCTGCCCTGGCTGCCCTCCCAAGGGTCCCTGTTAATCCTGTTGCTTTTCTTTTTTTCCTGTAAAGTCCCTAGGGATCTCCAAAGGGTAAGGAGAGGCTTCCAGCCAGGGTGGGACAAAGCCATTCAGGCTGGAGCTGTTGAGGAAGAGGGTATTAGCGGTGCCCACCTCCTTCCTGTCTGCTGCTAGGTGCTGTGCTGTGATTCTTCCTAAAGCATGGGAAGTCCTGTCCCTGCCCACAGGGCAGCTAGGAGCAAAGCATCCTCGCTGGGTTTTATGTTTTTCCAGTCCAGAAAGGGACATTCCGTTTGGGCCCACTTGGCTGCTGCTCAGCTGCTCTGAGCCAAACAAGGAGGGCTGGGACACGGGCCTCTGGCTGAGATGTGCTCTGGGTTTAGTGAATTCCCATGTCTGTCCCTCTGGCCTGGAAGACCTGCCTGGCTGCCTCACTGGACCCTCACTGTGGGAGCTGTGCTGCGTCCTCATGACGTGGTTTTTAACACCTTCAGTTATAGCCAAGAGACCTGAAGCCCAGGGCCTTTAGCCAGCCCAGGGCTCCACAGTGCAGGTAACCATCAAGCCAGTTCAGGGGCCCCAGGTCCAATGTCCATCTTCTTCACCCATCTCTTCTCAAGCTGTGGTATCTGCCTTATCTGTAGAGCACCTACAGTATACCTGGAGCATTTATACAGCTGCTGTTGTATAACTAGTCGTTTGGACTTTTTGTCATGATCTGAACATTTATTGAGCACCAACAGCGTGTTACCTTGCTTTCAGATCCTGCTGTATACAGGAGGCATATATTACCTTGCTTTCAGATCCTGCTGTATACAGGAGGCGGTGTGAGAGGTCATTAATGAATTCAGAGACTTCAAGGAATTCACAGACCAGGAACTGGGCTGGAGGGGAGAAGCTAGGGGGCGGTGGGGGAGGGGCAGTCAGGCCAGGGCTGAGTGGACCCTGCGCTGTGGATGTGGCCATCACTGCCTTGGAGAGATGGGGCCTCAGTACTGGGGAGCAGGAGAACCTGGCCTGCCTGGGTTGTGTGGTTCTACCGCACTTGCAGTATGTCCCATCCATGTGGGCTCTGAGAGGAAGGAACCGGAT
The DNA here is from genome assembly GCF_943737965.1 of Phodopus roborovskii. Classification (NCBI taxonomy): domain Eukaryota; kingdom Metazoa; phylum Chordata; class Mammalia; order Rodentia; family Cricetidae; genus Phodopus; species Phodopus roborovskii. The sequence continues at coordinate 54,026 of NW_026125358.1, read as the reverse complement.
GCAAAGCCAGGCAGGCCTAGCCTGCCCTGGGCTATAGGTTCTGGAGGGGACCAGAGTCAAGAACTGAACTGAACTAAGGCCACACAAGCAGATTTAGACGATTTGGTCCCTTTGTCAAGCAGCAGGCTAGCCACCTTGTGGCTGGGGGCAAAAATAAAAGGAACTACCCCAAAGCCCTGGAGGCCTACTGTGGGTCTCAACCTTTAAGGTTCTCTCTTATTTCCCAGTGGTACTAGGTTAGTGAGCAACACTAACTAGGTTAGTGGCCTATGGCACACTTTCCAGAGTCAGGCTCTGTCCAGGCTGTCCTGGAGACGGAGGAGGGGGTGAGCCTCAGGGAACCAGGTGTCACTCTGCCTCCAGGACCCCAGGCTGCTGACTTTTTTTCCTCTGCTGCTAAGTCCTGTTGCTGATTTTCCTCCATTCACTTCACCCTCCACAGATCTCCGGGTGGACCCAAGCCCTGCCAGACATGGTCGTGTCCCACCTCTTCGGCAAGGTGAGTGGTGTGTCCTGCTGTCTGCACTGAGCAGTTAACCAGGTGGCACTCAGCACGGGGCCACACGGGGCTGGTAAACACAAAACATAATCAAGGGTGACCCAGAGTGAGGTCTGTGAATAATCGCGAAATACTGACTCACAGCCAGCAAGCCATTCATACTGGTGTTCTATAGGCACCCTTTTCTAGGATTTCATACATGTGTACAATGTCCCCTCCAGCTCTTCCCAGATCTCCTTCCCGAATAAACGTGTGGCTTTTTATTAATATTATTATTAGTGAATCTGGCTGGTATATAAGCTGCTGATAGGGTTATCCACTGGCATGGGCAGCCCACCGGGGACACCATCCCTGATCCCCCTCTTCCCCTCCCGCAGAAGCCCGGGGTGGGGCTTCTTGGTAACCCTTTAGTTGAAGCACAGTGTGCGGCATGTATTAAAGTAAATCCTTCCGGCTTCAGAATGACTACGATAGTGGAAGTGTCCTTCCGGCACCGCCCTGTCCGGAACCTCTTCTCACGCCTTCCAGACACTGCTTTCTGTCACGCTAGATATTCGTCTATGAATCCCGTACTGCGCTACTCTCTTCGCTGTGGCCTCTCGCCCTTAGCACGCCGACTTTTAGATTATTTTAGAATCTACTTAGGTTTTGGACACCGTCATCTATTTGGTATGTGTAATATTTCACTCGGCGCACATACCGCAGCTTTCCTGATGGCCCCTTTGTTTGTCATAGTTTGACAAACAAAGAGTGACATCTTCAGTGTATATGCCTGCAGGACCAGCTCCGTGTCTGCCTGGGGCTCCATCCCCAGTATTAGCTCATAGAATCGGTGGGGGACCACAGACGTTCCATAGAATCAGCTCAGGAGCCCCGTGAGCACACATTTATTCCGTAGAGTCAGCCCAGGAGCTCTGTAACCACACACATTCCATAGAATCAGCTCAGGCACCATTCTGAGGGGAGAAAATTCAGGCCAGAGTCTGAATGACTCAGTAAGGTCTCCCAAGCCAGGAGAAGCGTGACTGGGATTTGAACTTGCCAACTGCAGCATCCAACTCTCTGAAGCCTCCACCTGTGCCTAGTTCTTCCATGGGCTGAAGGCAGAGCAGGCTTCCTTGCAGGGTACTGGTGACAGGCCTGGGTCTTGCCTCTGGCTGGTGTCACATATCTGGTGGCAGTCAGAGCCAACAGCCCCCAGAGAGGACGTTCTTTAGGCTCACACCCAAGTTCAATGTCTGGAAAACCCCTCGGTTGCCCAGACTCTGGTGATTGCACTGCTTACGGGAAGGAGCCCTCTCTGCTGCCGAGCTAATGAATGTGACAGCTCTGTGATGCTCTCCCAGCTTTCAGGGCAGCAGAAAACACCCTGCTTTGCTTTGGTATCACCCTGGGCTGGTAAATGAAATGGCTGGCTGACGCCCCCAGGTCACACTGTCATGGCTTAGCATCCTTGCTGACAAAGGCTCTTCTGATCTTCTAAGTGACGGGCAGGTTGCTCTGAGGTCTACCACAAGCAGGCAGGAGTCCTGAGATTAGCCGAGGCTCTGAGGGAAAGCTAGGCCTCCCTTGTTATGGGCTCCTTCTGGCTGCCAGTAGGTGTCACTCAGCAGTCTGCACTGGGCACCACAGACGTGCCATGTCTCTGGACCATGGCTGTCTCTGCATCTCGGCCGGCCGTCTTCTCCCTCCACACCACCGTGGCCTGAGCGGTGGTGTCAAGCCTTTCCTGCTCTTCCCTCTGTCACCACAGGAGGAGATGCACAACAATGTGGAGGTGGTACACACATACCGCCAGCACATCCTCAACGACATGAACCCCAGCAACCTGCACCTCTTCATCAGCGCCTACAACAGGTAAGAGCCCTGTGCAGGGGTAGCCACGTCAACGGGGGGGGGGGGGGGGGGGGGGCGGGGGGCTCAGCAGCCTCCTGCAGCAGCAGGCCTGCAGTGGAAACGAAGGTCAGGGCTGTGCAGCTGTAGGTGGTTAGCTAGCAGAGTGGAGCCGGCGCTGCTGGCCCTTGGCACTGAGTGAGCTCTGCCAGGAGCTGCCTGGTGCTTGCTTCTATACAGATTGTGGGACCCGATGAATGAGGTGCGGCTGAGCAATAGGGGTAGAGAGTTGAGGTATGTATGTGCCCAAGACTGACTCAGAGTAAAAGCTGCTGTGGGTACAGCTGGGTAACAGAGAGAAACTCGGGGTTGGGGGGGGGGGATGCAGAACCCCGGAGGCTGCTGGGAAGAGAGTCTGTCCAGCTGAGGATAATGGAGCTCTCCCAGGGAGGGGCTGCACAGGGTCATTAGCATCAGTAAAGGTTCTGGAACATGTGCTCCCACAGCCTGCAGAAATAGTAGTAATACTGACAATAAACCAGGCAAAATGAGGAAGGTTTTGCTAGAAACAGATGAGTCCTGTTGGCTCTTAACACTTCTGAGGATGCTACGTGGCCATGGATTCTTGAGAACTACATGATCCCATAGAGATGATCTATGGGTGCTCGTCTAGAATGGTCTGTGGTGGGACCTCCAGCTCTGGCATGGTGAGAGTAGCTTCCGGGGTAGGTCTGCCAATGCTAACGATGCATGTGTTGCCTGCAGCCGACGGGACCTGGAGATCGAGCGGCCAATGCCCGGAACCCACACCGTCACCCTCCAGTGAGTGTCTTCCTTCCCCTGCATGCTTCACTCAGGGCGGCTGCTGCAGGCTTCTGCTGGGCGTCAGAAATGCCACCTTAGGGTGGAACACTTTGGTAGAGAGAGCTGGCTATGTCTTACCCAAGGCATCTGACTTGAACTTCTCCTTGGTAGCAGGAGGCAACATCGGGTCAGGAAGTATGTGATCATAACTGGGGCCATTGAAACAGGAAGCTGATTGCCTGTTAGGCATGTTCAACACCAATGGCTAAAGGTAGTTAGGCTGTGCCTCCCAAAGCCTAGACATGAGAGAGTCTTGTATAGCTAATAGTTAATGGTTGCCACTAACACATTCCACTGGCAGTGACGGTGCCCTCTTATGGTTCGCTGCGTGCACTTGTGAACCTGGCATACGCCATTTTCTTTGTCTTTTATGCCAGACCTTTTTTTGGGGGGGGGCCATCTTAATTCCTGGAAAATTTCTGTCCCTCCTTCCCCAGGCAGAGGGTGCTACACTAAGACACAGCAATCATTGGGCTACAATTTTACGTGGAGGTATAAGTAACTGCTAGCCCATTTTATTCAAAGTCCAAAGCCTAGGGGCATAGAGATGCAAAGGGTGGTGGACACGTAGACAGCTTTTAGAATCCTGCTGCCGCTGCCTTGCAGAGGCTGGCGGTGAACCCTGGGCTCACCCCCCTTCCCCTGTCCTGTGCAGGTGCCCCGCTCTGCTGGTGGTCGGGACAACTCTCCTGCAGTGGATGCTGTGGTATGTATCAGCTCAGCCACAGGTACTCACCTGTATGAGGCTCCCTGCTTTTCCCTCTCCCATTGCAAGGACATTGTGTAATGCCACGCCAGCCTTGGGGCAGAGTTCAGGCCAGCTTCTCGCTGTGGTCACTGGTCCTGGCTGCCTAGCCATCTGCCTTCCCTCCCTCTTGCTGCCCATGGGCACAAATCTATGTGGAGGGACAAAGGTTAGGTTTTTAGGGCTAGGGGTTCTTGGCGTCTCTGCAGCAGGTGGGTCTTTCTTTCTGCTTGTCAGAAGGGCAGTGCAGGCAGCTGGGTCAGGCAGAGCTTTCTGCCTCCGTTTACCCTCTAGGGAGGCGCTGAGAGGGAGATGTGTGACATGAGGCTGTTGCTCAGAGTCCAGACTGTCTTGCTCTGCCTCTGCAGTTCTCCACAGAGCTGGTTGTACCCTGCCTTGTCTCCAGGCCGCAGACGTGGCGGGGCCAGGCTCCAAAGCCGCGTGTGTTTAACAATCCAAAGCTCAGCTTCCGAAGAAATGCTGCTGTTTCCGACAGTGGGGAGAACAGGGATCTCCGGACTTGGGCTGAGTACTTACCTAGTCTTTCCCCTTGTGCAGGTGGAATGCAACTCCAAGTTGGACCCTACAAAGACCACCCTGCTGAAGGTATGAGCAGGAGTGGGGTGTGGTTAGAGGCCCCCACATGAGCTAAGCTTGCTGAAGCACAGAACTGTTGTTAGAGCCATAAAAGCAAGCATTTGGTGTTGGGTGTCATGCACACCCTAGCACTCCAGAGGCAGGAGACCTTCAAGTTTGAGGCTCTCCTAGGCTACACAGCGTGTTCTAGGCCAGCCCAGACCAGGCTTAGAGACCCTGTGTCTGAAATGGAGAAAGGAAAGAGGACATGGAGCTGGGGAGTTAGTTAATAAGCAAGCAAGCTTGGAGCTGATCTGAGGCTGTAAAGCAAAGCAGAGTGGTCCATTCTGGGGACTAGACTGCAGGGGTCTGCACACTTCTGCCCATGCAGCTAGGGAGAGACAGACTGGAAAGAGAGGACAACAGTCTTTTTTTCTCAGGGTGGGGCAGATCCCCTGGTGTGTAGTGAGGGGCTGTGGTTGCTACCTTGTGTTAGAGGTCTTCAGAACCCCACGGCATGCAATCAGGGCACACACAGGCAAAGGCACCCATGTGTAGCAGCTGTGTCTGGGATGTGCCAAAGCCTCGGACTTCCTCCTGAGGCTCCCCCCACGGGGTAAACCCTGAAGTCGCGGCTCTTGAAAGCACCGTTGAGCCCTGTATGCTTTTAGGGGTTAAATGGAGTGGTCTGAGTGGGCTTGTTGCTGTGGGTGAGCTTTGAGTTGTAGTTGCCAAGGAGGATAAGGGGGGGGTACAGTCAACAGCATTACCCCCACCATAATCAACCCGCTCAGAGCAGTGTCAGGTGGGTGATCCTGGGCCGAGACCAGATTGCCACCAGGGCTATGGCCTAGGTGTTTGGTGCTAACTAGCCTTCCCTCCCTTCTAGATGGCAGACTGCGGTGGCCTCCCTCAGATCTCTCAGGTGAGTGAAACTGGCATTCAACACCTGTCACTTCCCACTGGTGGAGTGCGTGTGTCTTTGTGGCCTGAGTGCTCCCTTCCCCCCAACCCGCCTATGTGAAATCTGATGGTAGGCTATGCGTATCTTCTTCATAAAATGTGCTTCCTGAATGTTGTGGATTCACGAGATCCCTATCAAGCAGCTTCTGGGGATTGGGAGACCCTGAGGTCCACAGGCTTAAGAGATTTGCCAGATGGGCCTGGCATGGCCATGGGGCCAGAATCGTGGTTAATCCTGCCCTAGCCAGGGGCAGGATTATGTAAGCCCAGAACAACAGAGGGACGGAGAGGCTATAGCACCAGAATGTGTGTATATGCATATTCCTGTATGTGTGTGTGTGTGTGTGTGTGTGTATGTACATGTGTGTGTATGCATGCTCTTGTGTGTGTATGTATATGTACATGTACATGTGTGTGTATGCATGCACACACACGAGAACTGTGCATGTGTGCCTTTGCCCTTCCCTCCACCTCTCTACCCTTTCACCCTTCCCTTTATTTCTCCACCCTCCCTCCTTTCTTTCTGCTCTTTCTTTCCACTAACATTTTCCCGTCATTGCCCTTTCTACTAACCCAGCCAGCTTACCGTCAACCTGATCCATGTCAGCCACGTCAAGCGCAGAGTTTCTGGCATGGAGGAACTGGCTCCATCACGTGACCCTCACTTACTAGTTCTGGTCTTTAGGTAGACAGGTTCCCCTCCATCATCTGTCATATGCACCCAGGAGTGCTGGCCCTGGCCAGCTGGTGTCAGGTTTCCTGGAGATAGTTCTGCAGCATCCCTAGCAGACCATGTGGCTCATGACAGTAGGCTTTGAGCACAGAGTGTGACTTGGCCCTGCATGCAGTTGAAGATAGTGACTCAGAAAGGGCTGTAACTTATCCATGCTTTTCCAGCCGCTCGGCAGGTCCTGCCATCCTTCTTGGCCACAAATAAACACACGGACGCTGTATTAACTATAAAACTGTTGGCCGATGGTTAGCTTTGTCTTAATTATGAACCCATGTCTATAAATGTATGTATTTCTACATGGCCTTATCTTACCAGAGAATGCCTATCCTCCTGGTCTCCACATGGAAACTTCTCTGGCAGGTTCTCCCTGCCTACCTTTCCAAGAATTCTCATCTCCTAGCCCTGCCTATCTTCCTGCCTCTACTGGCTATTGGCCAAACAGTGTTTCATTCATCAACCAATAAGGGAAACGTATATACAGAAGGACATACCCCATCAAGGCAGGTTGGGAGACGTTTGTCCTTGGTCAAGGCTGACTCTGGTCTGCACAGCCATCCCTTGGTTCTTGCTTAGCTTCTATGCTCTCCCTGTCCATACATGGTAGCTCCATCCTGGGCATAGCTCTGGCTTGCATGTACATGTGGCCCTTGGTGATCTGGACCTCCAGCCATTGACCTCATATTCTCTCTCTCTCCTACAGCCTGCCAAGCTTGCTGAGGCCTTCAAGTACTTTGTGCAGGGCATGGGATACAGTGAGTATCACACCTTGGGCACGCACCAGGCACATGTGGGAATGTTAATGTCACAGCCAGCGAGGGGCAGGAGGAGGGCTCTGTCATCTTGGTTGGCTTCAGCTCTTAAACATTAGGGAAGTCTGAGAAAGGAGTAATCACAACCAGGCATGGCTGAATGAGAAATGAATCAGTAACAGACTTGCTTATCACAAGGCACACATCCTCCAGCATGTTGACACAAACTAGAGGGTGATGGCATCTCTTGAGAGCCGTGTGATCTTAGAAGACCACATCATGTGTTCAGCCTGTTAAATGAGATGCCTTTAAGTATACATGAACAGAGGATCCGACATTTATTTAGCTTTCCATGAGAACCATTTAAAGAGTATTATTTGGGACCGTAGTGAGACAGAATATTCCTCTTGGTCAGGCTGGTCCTTGCATTCGTAATAATCCTCCTCAGTTTCCCAAGTTTCCCAAGGATTACAGGGCAGGAGTATACTAGGCTAGGACTGTCCCTTTAAACAGTTTCCCTTCCCCCCCCTCAAAAACAAATCAATGACCCACAGCTGAACAAGGAATGCCCCTAGTTTTGCTTAAGAGACCAGAGCTGTAGCAAAGGAGGGGAAGAAAGGTTAGTCTATTTTGTCTCCTCCTTTAGCCATCACAAATAATCCTACCAGGGAAGGCCACAGGGGTAATCTGTGGAAAGCTGGTGAAGCCAGAGCTCCATGTAGGAGGGAGAGCAAAGTGCGTGAGACCAAAGGCAGAATGCTTCTTTGCTTGATCATTAAGTTGGGGACTTAAAGGACAGAGCAGCCTGCTTCAGAACGTCGGTTCTTCCTGCTCCAGGCTTAGAGTGGGTTTGTCACTCAGTAGTCTTTTCCCAGAAATGTTAAGCTGTGACCGGGGCTCACAGGTTCGGCTAGGGCAGTAGCCTTGATTGACACTGGTTGACTGACTTGTTGGTTGTGGCTCTGGCTCAAAGCAGTCCACTCAGTTCTTCCTGCCTTCTGCTTGGGGTTAAAACCATCCATGCATCCTCCTTAGCTGGAAAAGTCTAGCCTTGTGTTCCTTGCCTGCACCATCCACCCGTTTAGAAAGAAACGGATGGGCCTATTCGGCGAAGCACTAATTTGCCTTCACCCACACCTGCATCCCAGCAAGACAGAGGAGGGAGCCTGATATGAGTGCCCCCCGACAAGGTCCCTGTGGCTAGCTGTCTGTCAACAACAGAACACATTTGCCTGTAGACCTCCCTCCCTCCAGCCTGCTTTCCCTGGTGGAAACAGGAGAGAATTAATTGCTGGGCAGTCCAGTTTGTTTCCCTTGCTGGGGGTGAATCCCAGCCAGTTTTCTGTGTATTCTGGAAGGAAAAGAAGCAAAAGCTAGGCCCTTGGTTGTCCCCCAAATTCGCCTCACTTCTGTCCCCAATTCAGTCTGACAAAGCTTCCCTTAGACCTTGGAGAAATAAGAGGAAGAATCACAAATCCAAAGGCATGGCCAAAGGGGCGGTTCCAGCTCAAGAGTGTCTGCCTGTGATGCTGGGTTGACTGGACTAGTCCATTGTGTGTGTCTGGTGTCATGGGAAGTTGCCGTTTCCTGGTGAGGTCATCAGGACTCACGGATTTGGGTGGAGAAATAGAGACTCGGGGGTAAAACACACATGAGCCACAGATGTGCACTGACGCCAGTTCTTTCTGAATTAAAAGTAGGCTCTTAGTTACATGGTAGCACAGCCACACTGTCTCAGCATTTGGGATGCAGAGGCAGAAGGCTCATGTGTTCAAGGTTATCTCAACCACAGAGTTGGAGGCCAGCCTGGGCTTAATGGAGCCTTACTCGAAAGACCAGAAAGGGTGGGAGGTAGGGAGGGGGAGAAAGAAAAAAAGGAAAGGAAAAAGGAAAGTAGCAGCAACACTTACTCTTTAAGGAGGGGAATCCACTGGCCGTGTGGTCATGTAAGCCTTTCTCACATCAAGGCACAGAAGGTGGATGGTCCCAGGACAATAGTTAAGGGAGGACATCATGACTAAGACAGGGCAATTGTCCTACCCCGTGGAGGCTCCCCATATCCTAACCACATTTTCTTCTGTGTTCCCAGTGCCCTCTGCCAGCATGACTCGCCTGATGCGTTCCCGCACAGCCTCTGGCTCCAGTGTCACATCCCTGGAGGGCCCCCGCAGCCGCTCCCACACCAGCGAGGGCCCCCGCAGCCGCTCGCACACCAGCGAGGGGTCCCGCAGCCGCTCCCACACCAGTGAGGATGCCCGTCTCAACATCACCCCCAGCTCTGGTGCCACCGGGAACAATGCCGGGCCTAAGTCCATGGAGGTGTCCTGCTAGGCAGTCTGTGCATCAGTCATCCTGGACTGGTGACCTCTCCCTTAGCCCCCAACCCCTGCCTGCCACCCTGCACTAATGCGGTATTAATCTAAAACTGCTTTTGTTAAGAATGAACTCTGACGGTGGCAGACCCAAGCTGTTCAGGCTGGCTGCCTCCTGGGACCAGCGTGGGCGGTGATGGTGGACAAAGGCAAGAAGCAGTTCAGCGTTCTGTTCTGCTAACAAGTGGTCTGGTGGCCCTTCTCTCTCTACCCTCAGACGCCAAACTGCCAAAACCTAAGAAACATATAGCTGTAACACTGCCTGGCTCCAAGCCCGGGGCGATCCAGCATCCTGGTTCTCCGGCGTTTTGCCAGCCCCCCGGCTTCCTGTTTCCTCCCCACTAAACCCATTCCTGGAAACAAACTTATTTCTGATTTGAAAGGGGAGCGAGGCAGGGAAGGAAGTAGTTGGGCGCCTTATGTTAAGAAGGAAAAAGAGTCAGGGTCCAAGTCCGCACACAGCTCACTGGAAGGAACTCGTTTTAAAGTTCTGGGTGCCGGAAGCCACAGCCCGTTTTTCCTGCCAACCTTTTCAACATGCAAGGGAGTCTGACAACAAACTCCTGGCTTTATAAAGACAGTGACCCCACAAACACTGGGTGTCACGGTGATGTAAGACTTTGCTTTGCAGAAGTCCTGGCTCCCTGGCCCCCATCCCACAGTGTGAATGAGTGGGTGGGTGATACCTTTGTCCCCGGGGGAAGATAGTTTTGATTTGTAGTCGTATTCTTTGAGACAGAGAGCTCAGCAGGTGGCAGTGGTCCTTGTTAGTAAGAGTCTCTAGGCTGGGGATGGTTGGCGATGGAGAAGGCATGGGATTGGGTGACTAGAATCCCGTGGGTGTGATTTCAGCAAACTCCTAGCCTGTGGCCTGGAATCTTGGGTGATTGAGTCATACCTTGTCTCCCATTATTGACTGACATCTGGGGTTGGTTTTAAACTTGATAGCTAAATGTCTTTCAGCTGGCCCAACCCTGGCTCTTCAGAGAGAACCATGTGCTCTGGTCGGGGATGGGCTGAGGAGGTGGTTCCAGAATCTGTACATTCCACGGGAACTCGCTTCCTCCCCTTTTGCCCCCTCTTCCTGCCCCTCCTGCTGACTGGGTTAGTAAGCATCGATGCCAGCTAATGGCCGCGCCCTGTACTATTGCCCTTTGATTCTCAGAGTGACTAACCTTGAACTTCCCTATAGGAAATGTGATCAGATCAGAGACACCTGACTATTTGAGGGGGTGGGGAGGGCAGTCATTAAGGCCTGGGAGTTGCTAGAGGAGGGCAGCCACGCCCTATAGAGCGGCAAGGACTCGGTTTAACCACCAACTCCTACTACGGAGGCTTCCTCCAACCTTCTGTAGAAATATCAGGGACCAGGGTGCCTGAATGTGGACAAGAAACCATTGTACACGTATTTCCAGGGCAGTTTCTTAATGAGATGTTTGTATTTATTTCCAGACCAATAAATTTGTAACTTTGCAGTGGCATGTGCCTTTTCCTTCCCCTGGGAGGGTGTGTGTGACATAGGGGTGGAGATTTACCCCAGAGCCCCTGTTGTGTCCCCCTTACTGTTGGAGTTCTTTGCCACAGATTGGTACTGGCCAGTACAAATGGCACATAGTTCCCTAAGCTGTCACGTAGTAATACCGAAGAAAGAGGAATCAGGTGAAGGCAAATTAAACCTTGCTCCCCCTTTAACCCAATGTGTCTAGACTATCGCCATTTCTATGCAATATGCCACACACACCTTTCTTTGTACTAAAGAGCACATTGCAGCCAGCCTCGCCACACGCTAGCTAGGCATCCAGCAGCAGGTCAGCACGGTGATGGAGAGAACACTTTCCAACCCAGAAGGAGAGGGAAGCATTTGGGTAAAAGACAACTGGTCCGTCCCACGGGAGGTGTTTGCTTTGTGTGTGTGTGCTGTAGGTGTGTTTCATTTATGCGTACATGCAGTGGCTAGGGGCTGACGTCGGGAGTCTTACTGTTTTGCTCTCATCTTACGGGCTTTGAGATAGTCTGTCACTGAACCTAGAGCTCACCCTGTAAGCTGACCTGGCCACAGAGCCAGTCATACCTCTCCATCACATGGCAGCACCAAGCTGGGGAGGTGGCCTGCTGGGTGAAGTGCTTGCTGGGTAAGAGTAGAGACTCAGCTTGCTTGCTAAAAGGGACAGTTGTTAACGGGGTTTAGCATAGTTCCTCGTTTTATCAAGCGTTTTGTAATTCTCTTAAAACCCACAGGACACCTGCAGTTGGTTTCAGCCAGTTTCCTGTGGCCATGACAGAATCCCCGATGTAAACACACGGAGGGTTTATCTCAGCCCACAGTTCAGTCTGGTTGACTAGCGCTATCGCAGTGGCCCAATGGTTCAGAAACCGTGGTAGCAGGACTGTATAAGAGGAAGCTGTCACGTAAAGACAGCCAAGAGGCAAAGAGCAAGAAGCTGGGACAATAAATATTCAGAAAGGACATAACATGAAAACCAGTATTTTTTTCTAATCAGGCCCCACTTACTATGGCTCACCGCCTCCCTAAGGGAGAATCCATTTGGTTCTGAATCCACTGATGGATTAGTATCAGTACCCGCATAATGCAGTTGTGTTTCTGAGTGTTTGCAGAGGACTAAGTCTACAGTGCGTGAGGCTTTTTTGGTTTTGTTTTTTTGAGGGGGTCCATTTCAATGTGTATCCTAACCACTGCAAATCACTTCAAAGACTCCTCACAGGCCCCGGGGGGGGGGGCCTGTCCCTAAAAAGCCAACACTAGAGCTCCACCTTTTTACCGGAGAAGGGAGGCACCAGCTCTCTCTCGATGTCCCCTCTGTATCCCAGGATGCCTCACGACAGGACTTCTGTCTTAGTTTATTGTTGTCTGTGACCATTTTGCAGGTCTCTCCTGCTTCAGCACGAAGTGCTGCGTGAAGGGCACTGGCTTGAGGTCTGCATGGGGTTTTTCTCCGCGGCAGGGTGGCCCCTGGTTGTGCAGGTAGGTGCAGGGCTCTTGGAGTCTAGAGGACAGTATCTGTGCTGCCATGGGACCTCTTGACCTGGAGTTCATCAAGTAGGCTTGGCTGACGGGCTAGAGTGTCCCAGCGATCATCCTGTCTCTACTTCCCCAGCACTGGGATTGCAAGCATGCACTACCATGCCTGGCTTTCTAGAAAAGTGTTTTATGTGTGTACATGTTTGCCTACATGCAGGCTTGGTGCTTGTGGAGGCCAGAAGAGGGTGTGGGATCCCAGGACCTGGAGTTACAGACGGCGTGAGCCACCACGTGGGCCCTTCAAGTTGAACTGAATTCTCTGGAGGAACAGTGTTCTTAACCACTGTGCTATGGTGGAGTACTTGGCTTATGTGTTCTCTCTCTCTCTCTCTCTCTCTCTCTCTCTCTCTCTCTCTCTCTGTGCTTGCGGATGTAGGTCTGGATGTGAGGTCTCAGCTCCTGCCTGCCTGCTCCCCACCATTGTGGTCATGGACTCCAAGCCTCTGAAACTGTAACCCTCAAATTAAGTGCTTTCCTTTACAAGTTGCCTTGGTCATGGGTGTTTTATCACAGCAGTAGAAAAGCAACTGAGACAAGCTCCAAGGACTCAGTGTAGCTAAGTTGATGAATTGATAGTGACATCATCTCCTGACAGTCAATCCGTGGGTTCAAAACCCACTGTCGCTCATCCTTGCTCTGAGAAGCAATTCCTGCACGCCCAGCATTCCTAGTAAGCAAAGAGACTTGCAGACATGGCGTATGCGGCTGCATACTGTGTGTTACTTTTCCACTCACAAACTACCGACTTCCTCTTACAAAGAATTTGTATTTATTTATTTGGTGTGTATTTGTGTGTGTACAGGCGTGGTGTGCTTCGAGGCCAGAGATCAATGTCAGATGTCTTCCCTCCGTTGCTCCCCACCTTAGTGTTTGAGGCAGGGTCTTTCACAGATCTTAGAACTCACCAATTTGGGTAGACTGGCTCCAGGAGTGTCTCCACTCCCCCCAAAAGAGTAGTTCCCCAAACTAAGAGACTGATGGCTCCAGCGGCCATTCCGGTGGATTATCGTCTCCCTGCCTATAAATCCTGAGCACAGAGCTGGCTCAGGTCCTCGCCTTTCAAAGTCTAGGATGGTGGAACATCGGTTAGCTGTGAGTCAATACCAGGAGCCTGAAAAGTTTCACTGGCCCTAAGTGCCTTTGTCCATCCATCAGATGGTCACATTCAGACTTGCAAGACACAATAGCTTTGATGTGGTTTCGAGTTTCTCTCCCTTTCCTCTGCCGGCATTTAAAAATATTATCAGTGAGGCTGCTTACAGCAGCTCTTGCTCCTTTTACTGAAATGGATCAAGAAATCCACAATTTTTTTTGTACCGTATAAAAGCCAGAGAAATGAGGCTCAGAGTGAAGAGCCTGAGGCGTGCTATACAGAGAGTACCAGTGAGCAGACTGTGCCCGCATCTCCTTAAAATCCATGTCTGATCTGAGCAGTTCTGTGAGAGAAAGAGCCCCAATTCAGAGGGACATGGGTTTCTAAATAAGATGTGACTAAATAAGGTGGGGATAGGTAGGTGGATGCTGGTGATAGATAGAAGATAAGTAGACATATAGATAGATGAGAGATGAGTGATAGATAGGTAAATAGATGATAAATAATAGAATGATAGACAGATGATAGATAATTGGTAGATAGAGGATACCTAGAGATAGATGACAGATTTATGATAGATGATAGATAGGTGATAGATAATAGATTGTAGGTAATTGGTAGGTAGATGATATCTAGAAATAGATGACAGATTTAAGATAGATTTTTGTTTTTTTAGCTAGTCCTTCCCTGTTGCTCAGGTTGGCCTCAATACTATACACATAAGCAGTCCTCTTGGGACAGCAGTCCAGGGGACAGGGCCACTCATTCCCCTGAATCTGAGGCACCCACAGGACTCCAGGCCCCAACTTCCAAACGGTTTTAAACTTTACTTTGCATCTTGTTTTAGAAGAGCACTTTCTTGTGTACCTGCTTTCACCTGTTCTCTCCCACACCCTCCCTCTCCACAATCTCCCTACCCCTTCTCCCCTTCTCCTCTTCCTCCTCCACGATTCTGCTTTCCGCTTTCGTGCTATGTGTGTCTATTACCTCCCCCAATTCTCTCCATTAAAGCCATTTCCCCCTGTAATGGGCCTCTTTTTGGTTTTCTGGAATCCATCTATACACACTCAATTCCCACATAAGTGCACATATTAAAACTCAGAAGCTGGACCCGTGCAGGAGAGAGAATACACAGCATTTGTCTGTCTGAGGCTCAGTCACTATAATATTTTTCTGTTACCCATTACCCAGCAAGTCTCAGCGTTCCATTTTTCTTCGTGGATGGTTAACACTCTACTGTGCGTTCATATGTCCTTGTTTCCCCTTCCCATTCATTTCCGTACGGATTTCTAGGCTGTTTACATCCCCTGGCTGTTGCAAACAGAGCTGCAGTGAGTATGGACGTGGCAGTATCTCTGTGATAGGCTACAGCGTCCTCCTGAGAAGAAGAAAAACTGCTTGCGTATGGAGGTGTTAATGGAAACAAGTCGTGTGGCTTTTCTAAGCTGGAACTGAGTCTCCCCTTGTTTTGTATTGTGATACCACTTGCTCTGGGAGAAGTTGACTAGAAGGAATCAGAGACCCATCATAGCAATCAGCAGCTGCTCAGATGGCTAAGCATAACACACCGTGTGGAGAGGACCAACATGCTCCTCCTGCCTTAGAGAAGCTGGGCTGTAAATCAAGTCACAACCCAAAACAAAAACACACCAGCGGAAAATACTCAGTGATTAAGCAGCCAATGATTAAAGTGAAGGGGTGCATCTAAATGATGATGGCACTTCACGTTTACTACCTTAAATAAGGGCTACCTTAAATATATAGATGCATACACTTACGTTTAGTCTTGCCATAACCACCCCGTCTGTAGAGAAACAGCTCGGCTAGTGCTTATGTGGGTGCACCTGGCTGCTGCCATGCTCAGGTGTGAGTGCATGTCAAGGCCAAATGTCAACCCCAGTTGTCACCCACCTTGTTTATCCAGGCAGTATTTCATTAGCTTGGCCTTTGTTGATTCAAGTTGGCCTGCTACCCGGGGAATCCCAGGGATCCACCTGTCTCTGTTTCCCAAGCACCTGTCACTAGCTCTTTGTTTCTAATGTGGGTTCTGGGGGATTCAAACCTAGGTTCCTCAGGCCTCAAGGTAAACATCATACTTTTATACTAGCCCTCCATTTAAAAATGGAGCATGCAAGATGCACTCTTATCAAGAGGTAGGTGTCATCATTTTGTGAATCTCCAAGTTGGGGAGACTGAACTGAGGCATCCCAGAGAGGAAGGAGTATAGTGTTTTAAGACACAGCTGGGCACTAACGGCAGGGTGTTTCCATGAAAACTTGCAGCCAGCTTTATGTTTCTCTATGCTCCTTTTGGCTTTGAGGACAGTATGCTATAGATACTCTGTCATCTCACCCCTGACATACTCCAGGCAAGATGCTATGTAGTCACGGCCCTAACTTCAAGGTACCCAAAATACTAAATGAATGAGTAAGAATGTGAATGAAGGAGTGAAAGCTAGAGATCCCCTTCCTGTTTATCCTTAAGCTTGGGTACACTGGCAACTCTGGTTCTTGTGCATCAATTTTCTTCAAGGCTCAAAGCTGGTTAAGACCTGAGAAGTTGTAAGATGGATTTATTAAGCCTCAAAAAATTTGAAAGACAGGCTTGTTCTTAAGGGAGGGGGGAGGGGATGCCAAGAGTCAAGAGGTAAACAACTCAGGATACTCAAAAAGTCCCTAAAACTGACCAGAAACACAAGCCCCCACCCTCAAAGCTATGAAAACAGGAAGAACTACTAAGCAAAGGCCAGTTAACTACCTAACACAGATGGGTCAGCAGGGCTGTTTAAGGGCAGATAGGCTGAGTTGCCCAAGAGAGACGCTCTGCCCTGTCGAGCTGCCTTTAAGTCATACAGTGAGCTGGAAAATTCCAGCTTCCTGTGCTGGGTACATTTTCTGTGATGCAGAAGCCCTTGAATTATACACACTCCAGTGGTCACCTCCCATCTGGACTCCTGTGAGTAGCTCCCATAAAAAGCAGAGGGTTCACCAAGTCAGACTTCGGCGCTCTCCCGTTGGTCTAGCCTGGGCTCCCTACCTAGGATGAGTAGGTGTCTGCTCAGGTCTCTTCAGGAACAGCGTCTCACAACACTGTCATTCTCTTAGTTTCAGAATCTGTGTTTCCAGGCTCATCTTCAAGCATTTAAGCTATTTTTTTGCTCTCTCTTATCCAATATCTGGAACTTAATTTCCCCAGCCTGCACGTTGGCTGAACATGCCCAGTTGTCTTTCATTGCCTCCCAACAGCAGAAATTACAAGGAAAAACAACAAAAACCAAAACCCCACAAATCAAAGAAGTCGCTTTTGCTGATGATTTATTGCTTTAACAAGAAAAGCTGTAAACAAAGAATTTGAACAATGAAAACCCATCTCGGGCGAACAAACACTTTCCCTACTACACAAATCATGAGAAAAATGAGGAATGTGGTAGAACGTGACAGGCTGCCCAAGGGCTATTTTTCCTCTGTTGGGAAATCCGAAGACATTCCTTTATGTGTATTCACTTACAAAATGGCAGTATGAATATTTAAATACTCAATCACAGTTTGAAAATACACACACACACACACACACACACACACACACACACACACACACCTCTATGCAGGAACACACAGCTAACCATGGCCATTTCTGCTTCCCAGCCATTTAGACCTGTCACCTTGGCTCCTTTGAATCAAAAACAAGTCTCTAAAAAGAAATGACAGGAGTCAACACTATAGTCAGTGGTTCCAATGCTGTCTGCATTCTCCAAGCAAGCAAAGTACAAAGTTAATTAGGGTAATTACAGGCAATCATATCATTTGCAATCACTTTCTTTGACCAGTCTCTAATCACCCTCAAAATCAGGTTTTTTTTTTTTTGCACCGGGGTCTGTGAGTCACCATTTGTGGCTCTGGATTGGCTGAGGACAGGCAAGGTGTCTGAATGACCTGAGAGATTGGCATGGGGAGTCACATGACATGAGCCTGGGTTTCAGAGACTTGTCTGCTATGCCCTGTTTGGTAAGGACTTGAGCAAATCCCTTAACTCCTGCAGGCCTTGCTCTGTCAGCCCAGAAGTGGACACTGTGCTTAGCTTATGTGAGACTCCAGCAACAGTCACTTAGGCTCTGTCTAGGTCTCCTCTGGTGGTAGAGTGGAGTAAGCACAGATCTGGTCCCCTGTTCCCCAGTCCCTTGGAGCTTCAGAGTTTCTATTTATCAAACGGAGAGAGGTTGTGTACTGAGCACAGCTCTGCTAGTTGATAACCTGAAAAAATGCACTGTGGTGCTTAGCACCAGATAAGTCACCCGATAAGTGGACTTTTGCTTTGTTTTCTTAACTGTAGTTGCTATCCTTAACTTTCCTTGAACCAGGCCACACCACTACAGGCTGTTTTTGACTACTGGAAAGAACTTCTTTTATATGGATCCTTGTAGTCTCCCCTGGAACTTCAGTTCAGGGTTCTTCAGATCCTGATGAAGGCCAGGTCCATTTCTCAAGACCACTGACAGCTGAGCTTCTTTGGCCCACCCCTCCTTCCTATTCCCACTATCACGCCAACTCCTCTACCTGAGCCTCCTTTGGTCAAACTTGCTTCTTTCTGTTCTCCCAAATAAGGATGGATACTTGGTGAAATCCTAGCTTCCATGGAAATTATTTCAGAGTTAGACGTTAAGACGGGGTTTTCCAATCAAAGAAAATCTAGCATGATCCACAAAAAAAAAAAACCTTAACACAAGTCATAATCCCCAGGGGTAACATATCTTTACACGCAAGCTCTTGTACACATATGACATACATTTATTCAAAGCACTAAGCCCCCTTTAATAGAGGATTTTCACTGGCAGGACGAGATCTTAGAAGAAGAGTGCTTCTAAGGAAAAGTAGGAGTGTATTTATAATGTGTTTTCCACCTTAAGTACATCTTGAGCACCGCTGTTCATCTTGCACAAGGCCAGGCCTTTGGGAGCTTACAGGAAGGAGGGGAAATCCTGAGTCCCCTTTCCTACTTAAGAGTCCATTTGTGTGCTGTGCATAGTTTTCTCACAGGCATCTTTCCACCACCACACATGTGGCGCTGGACAAACAGAATCCCTTAGAAATTCACGTCGTTAGCTGACTCTGATTTCAAGGCAGGAGGAGCCACAGGGAATCCGCATGCCTTTTCCTGTTCCATTTAGTTTGGATGCTTAATACTTACACACACACACACACACACACACACACACACACACACACACACACGCACGCACGCACGCACGCACGCACGCACACATGCACCACTAGCAGGAAAGGAACCAGAGAGACAATATTAAGAGGCCAAACAGAGAAGGACAAGTTGCCCGTTTCAGTTTACTCTCCTACCCTGACATGTTTGGAAGATCCAGTAGCAGAGAGGCAATATAGATTATGAAGTTAATCTATCTGGGATATGAATATCCAGATGGGTGACTTTGGTTGAGTTTCTTCTTTGGGCTTCCATTTCACAGTTTTAAGGACAGAAATGATGGTGGGGGCTCCTCTATGTTGTCACAAAGCTTCAGTGAACAAAATATGTGGGCAAATACTGAGAACAAAGGGATAGCACATACCCAATAAAAGAATGATGACAGAAAACCTTACATTCTACTGCTAAACAACTGCCTCACTGTCACCTAGGAGAAATCTTTTTCTGCAACTTATAAACTCTTTGGTTTTTACCCCTGTTAAATAGATTTCTGCTGGTCAACGTCTACCTTCAGACTAGAGAACTGAGCTGTTTTGCTCCACAGCGACTAAAGCTGTGAAATAGGTCACTAAAGAAAAGACATGCATCCTGGAGCCCAGGGACTATTGTGACCTCACCACTCATACCAGAGGCCACCCAGGCCCACGAAGGGTGACCAACTTATTCGTTTGACACATACATCCTGCTAGGTCTTGTCTGGACTTCAAAGGAATCTTCCAAGGCTCATGAGGACATCTTCTCACCATCCCACGATTCCGGGGTGCTGTTGAGACAACAGACAGACAGGACACCCCAAGGTCCCTACCAATTCCCAGGAGCCCCAGTGCAAGAGAGGTCCAGATGTTAGGAAGACTTGGCTAATTGTCCTAAGAATTTGGTATGCAACGGATTCAATGACCTGATCAATTGTGGCCTGTGAGACTGGCTGGCCTTGCCCCATCTCTATAGGATGGATTGGGAGTTATCGTCACAAGCAAAAATAAGATTTCTCAGATATTATTTCCAATCAACATGAACACAATTTGAAGCCTTTACACTACAGGAAGAAGAGAAATATATCCTCAGTTATTCCCAGATTAATGGAAATGACCTTCTGTTGAGAGGAAAAATGGCACAACCATTCACCTCACCTGGAAAATGTTCGGAGACCTCGTGGTACAAAGATCTTTGGAACAAGAGCACTTTTGGTGTGTTGTGGGCATACATGCCCATGATAGTATTATTTAGCAAGGCCCAAAGAATAGCTTATTCCTGTGTTCCCAGTCCCATCCATCTGTCTGAGAGGACCCCAGCATCATCACGTTTGGCATCTGAAGAAGGAGTCTGTGATACTGGCTTTCCAATGGATTCCATTCCTTGCGCAGCCCCATCAGGATTTCTGACAACTTGAGCAGGCTAAAGTCAAACAGGCTGAGTCAGGCTTGGGATTCATCTTGAACTGTCTGAGATGTGTTTTCTTTGGAGTGATATAGGATATTCCCAAGGAAGGATGCCTTTTCTGAGCCTGAGCAGCATTCTTCTGGCCCATTGGGATGGTCGAAATAGGAGCACAGACTAAGAGTCAGGATCAGGACATTCAGAATGCAGTGGAAAGGGGATGAAGTAAGGCTCATCTGTGAAGTCCTGGGCCACAGAGGGCCGGCTGCTCTGCAAACATGGAGCTTTACCCCCAAGTCATATGCCTACCTAATTGGCAATCTCTGAGAAGTCAGGGTAAGATTGTAAGTCAGCAAAGATATCGTTTGGATTCCTACAGCTCAGGTTGCAGAAGCAAGCATTGATCCATAGCACCTGACGGGAGAAACCCGGCCCCTCTGGACACTGGAAAGTGACACTGATAGTCTTGGACTTGTAAGGGATACAGCACCTGTTGTCAGCGCAGACTCCACAGTACTTGGGCCGGTAGGTGCGTGTGCTGACACAACCCGCAAGAGTAAAGTTCACGGGCCCCTCCGGCTGGAACACAGCCAGACACTTCTTCCCGGCCTTCGGGAAAGGAAAAGGATCTTCTGTTAGTATGCTCTGGTGATGCACAGCCACCTTGCTCCCTCTGAGCACCCTGTCTCCCTTTCCCATCACTGCGCATGGCAAGCATCACCTTTGCTCCAGATTCACAGCACCCTCGAGCAAGGAAGGACCTCGGCAAACACAGCGAGGCCTAGCCACACGGCAGAGGTAAACTGAGGACTGCAGAAGGGGTTTCCATGCTGCGCTCAGATCTCACAGCCTGCAAGCTCTCTCTCCTGAAGTTTTGCCTTTTTGATGTCCACATGTCAGGGTTGCCATCACAGGAAGGCTTGCTATCTTTTAGCTAATCAAGCTTTCTAGTAGCAAGTGGCTTAGCTGGCAAGGAAGGCCACCATTGCCTGTCCCCTCTAATCCAAATCCAATGGCTCTCTCTCTCTCTCTCTCTCACCACACACACTATTATCATGCAGCATTTTCAACAGCACTGACATTACTTAAATACAAGTAGAGCCTTCCAGGAGGCTGTGGGCTCCTTCACACCCGGGCCTCTTTCTGTATCTCTCTAATATAAGTGAGTGATATAGGATACTCCCAAGGAAGGATGCCTTTTCTGAGCCTGAGCAGCATTCTCCTGGCCCATTGGGATGGTCGAAATAGGAGCACAGACTGAGAGTCAGGATCAGGAAATTCAGAATTGAGTTTGTGAAGCTAGTACACGGTAGGTACTTACTAAATGCCATGAGCTAGTATTTCTTCGGGTATATTATCAGCACCACATCAGAGCTGGGGACAGAGCACATCCAATGTGGATGGGGCATGTAGCTTTTCCAGTTGGGGTAAGCCAGCTAGGGGTAGATGATCATGGGGATAGGAGAGGAATCACGAGCCTCCTGTGAAGCGCCCAGCCTTGTGACAAATTATCTTAGCCCAGATTATGGCCCTATTTCTTTCACATTTTGCTTCTATTTCCAATCGGAAGGCACACATGAGGGCCCCGTGGCGCCTAGGGTTGGCACAGCAGAGGGAGAAGAGAAGGGAGAAAAATGTTTGTCCACCAAAGACGAGGTGCTAAATCACTTACCCCAGACCTGCAGGACAACCTTCGTTATTTCCATCTTATGAATGACTCCCCGAGAAGTTCAGTGACCGGGCTCGAAGCCAGCTATAGCTATGGATGCTCATCATGCCTATTCCTGCCCAGGATGCCTATCCTTGCTTTGGACTTACCTTGATGTGCGAGTGGATGTCCACATCACATGGCCGCAGGTTACAGAGGCGACTTTCCTGCTCTGGCCAGCACCGGGCGTTGACATTAGAGATCCGAGTTGAGATTCCGAGGCCACAGGTGGTTGAGCAAGGACTCCAGGGGCTAGTGTAGGCTAAGCAGTTCCCATGCCATTGTTCCACTGTGCCTGAAGCTGCTGAAGAGGGACACCAGGGAATCCATGAGTCTGAAGCCTCCACGGGCTCCACCAGTCCCTGCCCCAAAGTTTAGGCTTCTTGAGCCTCAGAAAGAGGCAGAGGCAAACAGATGATATGAAACTAGAGGCAAAGACACAGAAACAGACAGACAGACAGACAGACAGACTTGGGCTGTTCCTCCCCACAGGGAGAAGGAAAAGGTGCTTTCTAATTGGCAGGGAGGGGAGATTATATCCTTACCCTTTTTTCCTGACCAGGAGATGAAGTATGAAATCATGGAAGGAAACCATCTTTAGAGCCGGGGAGTTCCCTACATCAAATTCTCTTCTGTGATGGTCACTACTGACTGTCAACCCGACAGGAGCTAGACTCACCGAGGAGACAGACCTCTGAGCGTGTCTGTCAAGGGCTTTCTAGACTGGGTTAAGTTCAGTGAGAAGGTCTACCTTAACTACGGGAATGGGCTGGGCTCCCAGACCAAATGGAAAGGAGAAAATGAGGTGAGCGCCAACTTTCATCACTCTCTGCTTCCAGACTGGATGCCACGTGACCAGCCGCCACCCTGTTCTCCTGTTGCCTTTTGTCCTCTTGTTTTTATTAAAGTGAGATTCATCTTTGCATTTATTTTTATTTGTGAGTGTCTGTGTATGCAATGGGACTCCCTGGTTTAGTGAGCCCTAGTAGAAAACAGTGGGCATAGATACCCGACTATAGTCCCATTGGACTGCCCATCTGCTCTGGACTGGTCCTGTGAACATTCAGTTCCCTAGCATCTGATGGCTACCTGCTTAGCCAGGGGTGAGCAGGAGAGAGTGGTGAGCTGTGCAGGGAGACAGGCAGATGGCAGGCAAGACAACAGCCTGCAGAACGATGGGACAGACCCACGGAGAAAACCCACAGGGACAGGAAATCGGAGGAAAGGAGAGAGACGGCGGGAGGAAGGGAGGGGAGAGAACAAGACAGACAAGGAAATCAAGGAATGGGGGGGCGGGGGGGAAAAGCACACCAAACAGATGAGGGATCTACTTAGGGCAACATAGAACCCGTCACTCAGTCCCTGGAGCTGGCAGCAAACGTTACTGCTGAATGAATTTGACACAGAGAAGGCAGGCAGAGACAGAGGGATCCCAGAGGCAGGCAGTCTGGGATGAGCTGGCTGGGAGCGTGAGACAAGCTACAGGGGAGGGAGGGATTTGCCAGGGAGGATGAGAGGGTAGAAGGGCTTTGGTTTCTGGGCCTCCTCCATACCGCCGCAGGGCCTCTGTCTGGGATGGCTAAGAACTGGGTCACTGGGTCACACACAATGAGCAGGCAGCCTCTGCCTCCCCTCCACCACCCAAGGACTCTTGAGCAGATGTGCTGGAGGGAGGTTTAGTGGGAGGCGCTGCCACGCTGTCCTGAGCTACCGGGGACCAAGCCTCCGCTGCCACTGGCTCTCATCCATGCCACACCGTCTCTCCACATGGGTGACTTTGCCCCTCCTCCCCCCCTGCCCTGGTTCAAATGCCTAATTATGCATTTAGCCACCATCATCTGACTGGACGCCATCTATGTGTCCTTTATCAACCCACCTACCATCCATCCATCCATCCGTCTAACCATTCATCATCCACCTATACATCCATCCATCCATTATATTCATTCCATTAACTATATCTATCTGTCTGTCTGTCTATCAATCATCTTAAACTATACATCCATTTTCCATCCATTCTGTAACCATCTATTCTCCATGCATGGATCCAGGTTTCCACTGACTTAGCCATCCATTCATTCATCATCCATCTGACCATTCATCCATCTCTCCATCCATCCATCCATCCATCCATCCATCCATCCATCCATCCATCTACTCATCCACTTCACTTCCATTCACCAAACATTTCTTCTCTGTGTATCTATCCAAATACATATGTCTTGATGATGCAGTCCCCCCCCCCACACACTCCCGTTTATCATCTATCATATCTATTCACTAGTCTTTTCAGCCACCTATAACCAAAAACCTACACAGCTACCACTGCAGACATGGGTTGGGTACTTTCCAGGTATCTGGCAAGTGCACTGAGCTCCATAGGCAATGGTGAAAACAATCGTGTCCCTGTCCCCTCTCCTACAGCTTCCTCTTCACAGGCTTACCTAGGCAAAGCCTCATCTTTTCTCCTGATGATAGCAATGGAACCCCCTGAGTTGTCTGGGAAGTCCATCCTATACCCTAACTCTCTGAGATACTTTAGTAAGATGATAGAGGACCATACATGTCACACCAGGCTTTTATCCTGGGAACAGCCCATAAAGTAGGCAGCAAAGATGATATCATTCGCCTTTTACAGATGGGGAATTTGGGTTCCAGACAGCACACCTCCAAGGCTGTGAGCTGTGGAGTGGGTAGTGGCCTGGGGGGCTTGACTTATTAGAAGAAAATCAGAGGTCTAGGGGCTCTGTGGCATCCCGAGCCTCCACTTGTCCCTGGCCACACTTACCAAAGGCTCTGGTGTCCAGCAGCGCAGTCTGGCGTGGCCGTCTAGAGTCATCGTCACACACCCAGTGCTCACAGCACTGGCCGGGAACCCTCACATGCCGGGGCTGTCGGCACCAGAGGCGCGGGGGCCTGGGGCTCAAGCACAGTGGCGTGCAGCCCACCGTGCCGTCGATGCACGTGCAGTTGTACCTGCAGTTGGGCTGGAAGGACTCGCCATTGGTGTAGCGCACGCCATCCAGGACGCAGCCCACACCGACCACCTCTGCAAAACACAGGTGGTAGACACGTCACGTCCGAAGGTGTGGGCCAAGATACTCCCGCGCTGTTCTCCCTCTGTGTAAGATGTCAGGCCAAGACGTCACTCGTGTGAGGACGGAGGAGATGTCCCATATATCAGTTGGCTGCACACCAAGGGCAAGCAGTGGGCCGTGTGAAGAGGGACACAGCAGAGAAAGGGTGAAGGCCTTCCATGACATCAGGGACAGCCGGGGAGGGGGGGCTCTGCTGGATACCAGATGTGAGGGTCCAGCACCCTAGTGCAGGAGCACAGGCATTTTTAATCTCTATACTGTCCCCAGCACCCAGCCTGGTACGAATGAATGCCTGCCCAAGGGAGAAAGGCGTACCCAGGACACCAGAACCTGGGAATGAAAAAGTTGTCTTCCTCAGTACTGACTGTGGAGTCTGGCAGGAGCTGAAGACCCAATGCTGGACAAAGTGACAACGGTCTGGTCCTTGAAGATCTCACTACAAGGTAGAAAGACGGTCCAATGGTCATCTGGAGCGTCTGTTGGTGATGACAGCTCACTCAGGTAAGTGTTGGGGGGCAATGGAAGAGTGAGTGGGTGTGGGATGTGGGCAGGGCTGTAGGCTGAGAAAGAGTGGCCCTGCAAGGCCCATGGATGCAAGAGGGCTTTCTGCCTGCCTTCCACAAAGACTAGAACAAGACAGCATGGATAATGTCTTCCGGGTAGGGAGGACATCTGCTGTAGGTGTGTAAGGACCCGATGAAGGAGCAGTAGGCCTGTGGGGGGGGAGGGGAAGGGAAGCAGGGAGAGAGAAAGCTAAGGGGGTGTGGAGAGGCAGTGAGGCCAGATACATCTTCCTCCTGTCTCAATGGGAGATCTACAACTGTTAGTGTCTAGCACTCTTCCTGGCGAACAGTAGGCATTCAATGAGTAGCTTATGAATGAGATGGATTATATACCTCACACATACACAAAAATCTTGTACTACTGAGTGGACAATAGGCTGGAGAGGGCCACAAGATGGGATGGCACTGGGGTAGCACCCCAGCGACCCAAGCAGAGGTTGGTGGCTTCCCAGACCAAAGCAATGAGAAAGTTAAGCTTCCAGACACATTTTCAAGGAGAGTCGCAAAGACTCCCAGGAGGCAAGGAAGACTCCCAGCGCTCTGTACTCAGGTCCAGAAAGCAAGATCTTCCTTCCTCTCTGGAGGAGCTGGGAAGGGGCAGGCTAGCTCCAAGTCTTTGTTAGACATGAGATATACCTGGTGGACTTGGTTATGGAAGTTTGCCTGTGGGCTTAGGGGACTGCTAGGCAAGAGTCTACCCTTGGTGCTATGTGCTCCCTGGGGACAGCATCTGGAACTATATGAAGAGGGTCCTAGGACAGCAATGATGCCCACAGAGGAGAGGCAGTTAGGAGTGTGCAGCAGCTCTGTCCTGTCTCCTGCATTGGTGGGGGTGGTGGCTGGCCATAAGCATCAGAACATGTGTCAGGTGCACATGCTGTCAGAACCAGGGACTCTGCTGTGTGTTCCATGGCATAATTTGTTTTGTAAGGAAACACATTGTCCCTTCCATTGTATATACAGCAAAACAGTCTCAGCAAGGTGTCATCAGAGTGCAAGCTGACCAATGAGCTGTGGGCTCGGGGCGTGTGCATCTTATCGTTGCTATCATTTTCTGGATATCCAGGAAGCAGGTGCTGGCATGTATGGACACCGGCTTCTGGCCCATGATCTCACTCAGGTCTCCCAGTGATGGCTCCTTCAGGAGAGCTTTGTCTACTTCATCAGAGACAGGAGAGGTCTGGGAGAGGGAGGGATTTGTGAGCTCAGATAACATGAGTTGATGGAGAGAAGGAGAGAGTGACAGAGAAGAGACACTAAACCCACTGTCCCCTTCCTTCTACCTGACACCAGGAAGGAAGGACATGAGGGGAGAGGAAAGAGGAAGTTCAGGAAGAGGAGGAGGAAGCAGGATGCAAAGGGGCCCGTGAGCCTCAGTCACCATGCCTCTCCCTCAAACCCCAGGAAGATGTGTGTGTGTGTGTGTGTGTGTGTGAGTGTGCACATGTGTACACACATGAATGTACATCTTTGTACATACTAGTTTGTATATGTATTTGTTTACATGTGCATGTGTGTGATGTGTGCATGAGCGTGTGAGTCTGGTGTGTGTGTGTGTTGGTGGAGAGGAGACTGAAGCTTCTGCTCTGCTCCCATGGGTAAAGATGTCAGTTCAGGGCTGTGGTGTCCTTGGCAAAGCCATCCTTCTATCAGCTCAAAGGAACTCACAGAAAAACCTTTGAAGATGCTGGTACCCAGGCTACAAACATGAGACAGCCCTAGATGCTGCGGTGTTGCTCTCCTCAGGCTTGGTATTCTTTAAGGCCTTCCTGGAGTGTCCAGTGCGCAGCAAAAGCGCTACCTCTGTAGATCGGCTAATAGGGACACATGGGCCGTTGATGAGCCTACCCCACATAGATCAAGGGAGATCAGGGTAGGTGAGGATGGTGCATCAGCAGAGGTCAGACCCCTCTCTGGACACAGACAACCTGTCTACCTTTCCGGGGGACTGGTTTGGGGTGAGGGGGGAACAGCCAGCTTTGCTCTGACCTCACTTGAAAGTTCAGGAGAGGCATGGGCAGCCTTCTTACAGTTAGAAGACTTGCAGCAGAAAAGCCGCCATGCTTCTTTACTGTGACCTTCAAGCCCGCATCATCTGTGGCCTTGCTGGAGTAGGAACAAGGCTTGGGTCCTGTCACATGTCCCACGGGCCGATGGGTGGACAGAGGCACACATGTGTCACGGCCCCTGACCTCCACTAGGTCCCTACTGTATCTAAGCATGTGACAGCCTGACTTCCCACAGAGGTTCTCACTCTTCATCACAATGTTCTTATCAAGGACAGTGGCGTTTAAGAGGTCCGGGAGCTAGTCTACCAGCCCAGGAATACTTGGGAGTAGCGATGGAACTCCAGCTCTTCTTGTCTAGCCTCAAGCGCCATGCTGAGTTTTCCATTCCCTCCCTTAGCCATGTGAGGCTGGGTGCTCCTGGAATGCTTCCCTTTACCAGGGATAATAGTGGACAGGGCAGAGATGACTTTTCAGAGAGCAAGCAAAACCCACAGTCGCCACCCTCCTGCCCTCCCCTCCCTGCACAAGGCGGATTTAACGAAGATACTCAGGTGTGTGGCCCAAGGTGGGGGCAGCAAGGGACAGAGAACAGGGACTGAAAGGCCAAGCCCATCTCCTGTAAACACCATGTTCCTTTTGCCCCGGCGCTTCTTCCAGCTGCATCGGGGCGGTGTTTGGACAACCTAAATAGTGGAACCTGACGCAGAGGACACCGTGCCCATTGCCGTGTTTAGGTTGGCCTGGACACACGTTTAAAAGTTTCTTTGAACGTAGTTCTAGTGTTGACCCATCACACACACACACACACACACACACACATGCCTAGATTCCTCTTGACAGCTGAGCGTGGTGCAGGCAAGACTAGACTCTGTTCCACCTGGCCCCAGTGGCCCAGGACGGTGACCACTGACAGCCAAAGCTGGCGTTTACTGGCATGCTGGCATCTCTTCTGAGCTCCCTGGGTCTGATTTACACTTGCCTCGTCTTGACCTAATTCTCTGCAAATCTCCAGACAGGTTTATCCACACCTGGGGGTCACCCGCGAGCTAAGCTGACCATGTGCCAACCGTCTGTCTGAGTGCTCTCTCTTCTCATTGCCTGTCGGGACCTGTCTCGGTTCTTGTTTTGGGCCCTCATGGTTTCTGACATTATGTCACATTTCTGGGGAAGTAATTGGGGGACACCAGCGAACTGTGTATATGCGTGCACGTGTTTACATGTAAGTGAGCGTGTGTGCGTGCATGCACCTACATGCGTGTTTTCGGGGATGCACCAGATGTGTGTCTGTGTGAGCGCTTGTGGCGAGGCTCAAGGGTAAGAATGTACCTGAACAAAAGAGTTAAGTGTTGGAGATGGAAAGGTCAGAGCTCTGTGGAGGCTCCTTTACACACTTAACAACGGGCTGGGACATTTCATCTCAAGTCCCCGTACCTCCTGGTTAACTGTGTTTATTTCAGTGTCTGCAAATCCACATACATTGCCAGGGAAGTCACAGGAAATGAAAAAGTGTATTGAATCCTACCTTAGGTCGGGGCGTTTATTTATCTTTCCCAAACAAATGGAAAGGATCAAGGTTCCTGGTGGCAGGGAGCTAAGGGACTGTGAGGTTTGGTCAGGGTGGGGTAGTAAGATGGGGAAGACAATCTCTGGGTCCCTGAGACAATGTTTATAAGGGGGCAAGGCCTGCCCTGTAAGATCCCATTATGGGTTTGGAGATTAGTGTAATCACAGCGAACTTCCAAAATAGCTGTTAGTCAGGAGAGGAAATATTAGCTGGTCCCATATGCCTGGCCTCATGGGTGATTCTAGCACAAGGAAGCTGGCCTAGTCTCTCTGGGTTATGGGAAAAGGTAGATGACTATTTATAATGTCAGTCTTGAGCACCAGCAAGCAGAGGTCACCGGTGACTCAAGGGTTTATTTAAACAGGCCTGGACTGATGCTCAGGAAACAAATTTTTTAATTGGTGCATTGTGTAATTATGTGCAAGTTATGGTGCCAGTCTTTGAGCATGTTTTGTGACATTAACAACAAATTCCAGCAAGAGCAGAAAAACAGGAAAGTTGGGGGAAGCAGGGGCATTTATTTGATAAGCCAGAGACATTAATGTAAACAAATGAAACAAACAAACAAAGACAAGAAAGAAAATAGCCACAGGACAGGAGGCGTGGACAGGGTTTACTGACTTGTGTACACACTCCCTTATCAACAACCTGCACGGGAATCTGAAGTGTTGGGTGGGACCAGGGACTGTAGTGTATATGAGCCGGTAGCAGACTAACAGTTATGGAGGAGCCTTGATTCAGTGTTAATGGGAGAAGAGTTCCTGTATCTATAAGATATTGAGGAATGTTTCGTGTGTGTCGGGCTATCGTTCATCATCATGTTGGCTCATGTCATTTCACAAGCAATGCTCAGAGATTTCTGACTAAGGACACACAGGCGTCCAGAGAGAGGCACAGAGTCCAGAAACATGGTCTCCAGGGACTGTGGTGAGGACAGGGGACAGGAGTTGGAGCACATGGAGGATAAATACCAGTCTTCCTCCAGACACAAGGAAACCATGCACACCAAAATCAAAGAAAAACAAAGTCATTTAGAAACCCCAGAAAGAGCAGAAGGCACCGTGGAAAGGGAGAATTCAAACATATATACTTCTTAGGTTACCGTGTACACAGTCAGAACATACATAAATAATAGTCATTATTATGTAGTCGAAAATTAGAACAAGGACATTTGGAAGATGACAAAGGTATCTCCCAGTGCGGGGGAAGCTAGGCCAACAACTACCATGTAGGGGAATTAATAAATGATCCAAAATCAGTGTAGCAAACCAATCAAGATCTAGCAGAAGACATTGCTGTAGAGGTAACTATAAAAATAGAGGGCTAGCAGCTAAAGGTAATGGTGGCAACTGGTGACTTCAGTTTTCATTATTTCACGGTCACTGGCTTGTCTTAAGCATATTATTAAACATTTTAATTTAAAGGGTCATTAAAATATCTCAAGTATGGCAGTGATTCGGTGTTAAAAGGCCGTTGGGCATCTGTTGAAGAGTTGTATCTACCGAGAGAAGGGAACCAGGGTTGAGTATTTCTTGGCGGAATTTCCTTCCTCGGGGGGGAGAGGGGGAGGTCTCTTGTAGGGGAAGAAAGCAAGACACAATGAGATCTTAGGAATAAGAATAATGCCGTTATTGCTCTCTCCCCAGGATGACCTCATCCTGTGGCTTCTAACTGGACTGGTCTGGCGTATGCTTCCTACCAAGCTCAGCCTGGCCAGATGAAGGGCTGTGGGTGTCCGTGGGCTGGAGCTGCGGTGCGGGGGCAGTTGGAAGATACGGAGGGTCTCACTTACGTGCACACACTCCTATTGCGTACCTCGGCCGGTCACCACTGTAATCGCAGTAGAGGCCCCGGTGTGGGTCACAGATGGCAGCCTCTGTACAGTTGTCCCCAGCTGCTGGGCACATATCTTACAGCACTCACAGCCATCTGTGATAAGGCTCACGCCCAGTGGGCAGTGAGGTGGGGACTGCGGGCATTCACATGGCCACTTGCAGAATTCAGGGCGTGCAGTTGTGTCCTCCGGTGGCACTGGAGTGAAAGTCATGGTTACGGGGTTGGTGAGACGGCCTGCGGAGGAAGGGGGAGATGGGAAGGGGTTGTTGAGTCCATGGTTTCCAAGCCTGAATGGCTGTGATTGTCTTTCCATGTTCATTGCGTTTAGAATGGTTCTTCCTTACGATCAAAGTTCAGAGGAGTCAAAACAGTTCCCAGCCTGTGAAGTTCTGGAGCCTGGCACCCACCTTAGCCCACCTTGGCTTCCTTCTTTCCTTGGCATCTCAATAGCCCAGCAGTGTGTGTGGCACTGAGCTCCGGGACAGGGAGCCCAGGATGTGGGCAGTGCTGACAGGCTGATAAGTTTCGCTGCTGGAGAGTTGCTCACAACCCACAAGTATTGCTCCCTTTTGCAGCTCCAAGCTCTTACTCTGCTGAGCTGTCTGTGCCTGGTAGAGTCAGATGGTGTGTGTGTGTGTGTGTGTGTGTGTGTGTGTGTGTGAGCGCATGTGTGCATGCATGGATGCATGGATATGTGTATGCATGTGTGTGCATCTGTGTTGATGTGTGAGTGTGTGGGTGTGTATGTTTGGGTGTGTGTAGTCCAGAGGACATTCTCAGCTGCTTGCCTAAGGCGCTGCACACCTTGTTTTTTGAGTAAGGGTCTCTCACTGGCCTGGAACTTGCTGCATCCAAGCACAAGACCTTTCCGATGCTTGCAATCTCTGTAATCCAGTCTCCTGCCCACCCAGACCCCATCTGGGTTTCTTGCTCTGCACTAGAGGAGACTGGGACACCTGCACCCTGTAGTTATTTCTGGCCTGTTCCAGCCATTCGACAAATGTTTGCTGAGTTTGCGTGTAGCCTTCTCCATGTTTTAGACACTTAAAGGTAACATTTAGTAGGTGCTGTACTTGAAACTCATGCAACACAAACAAGCTTTGGGGGTTATACACCATAGGATAAGACGGTGGTTGCTGTGGAAAGGGCAGAGAGGAGCTCTGGAACTTGGGACAGGAATTGCTCTCACTTAAGGGGACCAGAGATGAACTACTGCGTCAGTCTGACCTGCGGGGTCTGGACCTGAAACATGACAGGTGCACAGATACTGATGCAAAGAAAAGAAGGCACTGAAGGCCAGCAAGGTGACCCTAGTGGGCCTGTGTCACCTGTAGCCTCCATTCAAAGCCAAGCCACATCACTTCCAGGCTTAAGTCAGGGCCCAGTCTAGAGCATCCTTTCCCTGCCTCAGGACGCCCTCGGCGTCCTTCCCTCGGGCTGCTCTCTATGACCCACTGTGACACTCAGAACCCTCAGTCACGAGGTGCTTGCAGTGTGCATGGAGCGACTGACTGACTGCCTTGTTGGGGACAGAGACAGCGCCTTCCCCGTTAGGTCTTTGTCTCTCTGCTTGAGTGTAATGCAGTGTTCGCAGTGAGGCTCTCCGGGTATTGAGTGGGGGGTGGGGTGGCCGCGGAGTTCTGGTGTACACCATCAGACCCCCGCCCCAGTCTATCTCAAGTAAGCAATCTCGGGGGGCAGCCTTCATTCTAGGTACGTGCCTAGACCTCCCAGGCATCTGGGTAGGGGGGTTTAGAAGGCCTTCTCAGACTTAACAGAAGCACTGGGCAGTGTCTGGCTAAGCAAAACTTACTTTGGACCAAGTCTTGGCCGTTGGTGCCATCTAGTGGTGACAACACTCCTGGCTACCCCAAGCAAGAAGCGCAATGCCATCCCTCTGCACCCCAGGTTACTCCAGGATTATCTGAGGTGTAGGGCTACGAGCCAGAACTTAGTTCAGATTTCCACCGATCGACCCTTTGTTGCACACAGGAACGCACAGATGACTGGCAGGGGACTTCTGCCTTGAAGATAGGCAGTTCAGACGGCGGAAAAGCACACTGGCTAATGAATCCTCCCATTCTTACCGAACACCTACTGTGTGCCAGGCCCTGCCCTGTGATGGGCTTGGAGGAAGCAGCATTGCATAGTCCCTCCCCTCACTAACGCACGCCCAGTGGTGATGTGTACATGATAATTGCAGCAAGGTGATGAACGCTTCCGTGACATCATTCACTCAACTCCTTTCATTTGTTGACTCGGCACAACTTTAGCTTTCACAGTGTGCTGGGCGCCAGGCTGGGTGCTGAAGTAGGAGAAATGAACAGGCATCCCTGACTCCAGGAGGGTGTGCATCTGTACCTGTATCCCATGCGTGTTCAGGTCCCCATGGATGTCAGAAGAGGGCACCAGATCCCCTGGAGCTAGACTCGTAGTGGTTTGTGAGCCGGTGGACATGGATTCTAGGAACCAAACTCCAGTCCTCTGGAAGAGGGGCAGGTGCTCATAACCGCAGAGCCAGCTCGCCAGCCCCTCCCCTGACACTTAAGCAATGGACTCATCTGTCCTTGCAGGTGAGTGAGGAAACCAGGAGGACTGTGCTACAGGGGCCTTTGTTGGCCAAAGAGATCAGGACTTAGTGAGTCTTGCACTCAGAATACAACCAACAAGGCTATCACCATCAGGTGGAGGCAACAGCTGTGCAGGCAAGCTCAACAGCTTGCAACACTTAGCCTCCAATGGTCGGGGAAGTGAGAGCCCTGGGTGAGGTGGGGGGATGGGGAGAGTCTCCTGGTGACCGGAAGGGAGGAGCATCCCTTTGGGCTCTTTAAGGTGCCACAGGATCTCCAGAGACACCCTCCTTCTGGGATACACTGCCCCAGATCCGTAAGACCTTGTTCCTGAACTTCTACTTCCCTTGGGATCCTGTCTCTGCTTTTCTGAGCATGATCCCTGCCCCCTCCCCAGAGAGCCCTGGCTGTCATCCTCTTGCACACGAAAGGGTCAACATGCCTATGCTGAAAGTAGATGCATCTGTGCAGACACAATG
Organism: Phodopus roborovskii; assembly: GCF_943737965.1. Classification (NCBI taxonomy): domain Eukaryota; kingdom Metazoa; phylum Chordata; class Mammalia; order Rodentia; family Cricetidae; genus Phodopus; species Phodopus roborovskii. Next base: position 20,144 of record NW_026125358.1, on the reverse strand, counting down.
CCCTAGGACCCTTGCTACTCTTGAGGAAGAAAGAGGAAAAGAATCATCAAGTAAGGAGAATGCTGGCTAAGAAGGGCAGAGACATGAAACAAAAATAAAAAGGCCCGGTCTCTCCAAATTGAAGTTGCTCACATAAAACTGCTTTTACAATGTGCTTCTGGCACCAGAGCCTGCAGATGCTACTGTGTTAATGGGAAGACAAGGAAAAAGTGGCATGCCCAAGATGCCTCCCAGACACAATGCACAGTCATAGCTGGCCTACCCTGCTCCGCGGCTGAAGGCCTACCACCCTCTACACTCTGAGACCCTCTCTCTGCTCAGGTTCTTTAGCAGAAGCAAAGCCTAATGGAACTTCCTTAACTTTCTTGCCCATCAGAAGAATCACCTTGACAGCAGAGTATGTTGGTGACCTATCACTGTCTCCAAAGGCTCAAACTTAGCCTCTGGGGAAAAGACTGCACAGCAAGGCTGTTCTGGCTAGTTCTGAGTGCAGCCACCACCAATATGGATGCCCTGACCCTGACTGAACTCTCTGGATTCTTCTAGACAGGCCTGAGTTGGCCCATAGTCCTTGCCATTCCTAAGACTGTACAAACAGTGGGAGCTAGGGGAAGGGCAGGGCCTCGGTCATCTTCCTGCTTTACCATGAAGTTCTTGTGTCTCAACGTGCCCTATACAGAGCGACCAGACAGAGCTGTGGGGAATAATCCTTCTTTCACCCCTCAGGACAAAATGTTGTTAGGCGATGGGTAGAAATTCATCATAGCCCTCGAGAGTTTGCTAAAGTGCCTGTCCCTAAGAGTGCCACACTTTTGGACAAAGCAGACAGTGGGTAGACAGGGTAAAATCTCTGCGGTCATGCAGGAATGCCTAGGCTGACTGGAGCTGAGAAGGGATGATGTCCAGACTGAATATGCATTTGTGACATACCGTTTACAGGTGAGACGTGAGTAAGGGAGGGGGCAGCGTGGTCCGCCACTCCAGATGGAGCCAGAAACTGAGTCAGTCTCTGGACTTCACACAGGGGGATTACTCCGTTTTTTATAAAGGTGGCAACAGGGACATGGGACCAGAAAACGGAGCCTTCTCTGGGGGACCCAGTGATGTCCTTAGGACATGAGTGGTCCAGTGGTGACAAGGTACAGGGAAGTGAGGAGCCACCATGTAACAGCCTCCCATCCTTACCGCCAGCAGGGCTGCGCACTGGGGATGGTCATCCCCCCCATTTATAAACGGGTGGTGGCAGCAGGGCCCTCCATCAGTCCTGATGAGAAGTGTTCTCCCCAGGGGAAGAAACGAAGGCTCGGAGAGCCAAAGGAACCTATCTGAGTTTTCACTGCCTGTGAACCATGTATGATGCTGGTGCCTCCCCAGGAGCACGCATTTGTCATTGCTAGCTGACCCACGGTGGAGCACCTAGGAACAGCATTCCACCCTACCCCTGATATTCTCTGAGCATTGCCCAAGTTGTGAGCATTGCTCTGAAACCTGTGACACTCAGGAGGTTTCCCCTTGCTGGACGAACGGATGTGCAGTTTGTCATTGCACCACACCCTCATCCATCCATTCACATTCATTCATTCATTCATCCATCCATCCTTTCTTTCTTTCTTTCACCTTCCCACCACACTTACATGATGGGAGATGTCATTCTGTAAATATGTTTCTCTTATTGGTTAATGAATAAAGCACTGTTGGCCAATAGGAAAGCAAGATAGGCGGGACTAGGAGACAAGGAGGAAAGAGGAAGTAGTGAGGAGGAGTCAGGATGGAGGATGGAGAGAGCAGAACGCCGGCCCCTCTCTTCGGTAAGATGAGACCATGTGGAAATACTTAGATTAATAGAAATGGGTTAATACTTAAGACAGAGCTAGTTGGTAAGAAACAAGATATTGGCCAACAGCATTATATCAAATACAGAGTCTCTGTGTGTTATTTGGGGCTGGCGTGGCAGTGGGACCAGACTGGTGGGAAAACCTTACTCCTAACACTTACGCACTAAGGCTCTACTCAATATCTGGAACCTGGAGGGACAAAGAATGGACTACTACAGGATTTTAATGCAACAGGGATCACCCTCGGTTCCAAAGGGCCCCAGAAGAGGAGAGACTAGCTGCATCCACTAGTCCAGCAAGGGGAACCCTCCTGAGTGCCCACAGGCTCCAGGGCATGCTTGGGCAATGCTCAGGGTTGAGAGCCTGACTGAAGCCTTTGAGGTGCTGTGCCTACATGTTCCACGAGGGGTCAGTGTCAAGGCAAGAATGGAAGAGCACATCTCCAGTGAAGGGGATCTGGAGGGAGTCTAGAAGCAGAAGCTGAAAAGAGAGGTTCTGAGGGGAGGTGAGGGCCAGTGCGAGTCTGGGCCCAGGCTAAGGCACGCGCACTACAGGAACCTGTGGCTCCCTCTGCTGTGTTTTTTGATCCTTTGGAGGGCACCACTTTTCCAGGGCCTCCTGGGAGCTTCTGGACATCTGCTCCTCTAGACCACTGTGTGGGAGGATCTTCACTCCAACCCTTGCCGGCCTGAGTCAGGCATGAAAGATGGTCCTTTCCCCTCAGGCCCCCAGGTTGCACATTCAGGAGGTTTTTCAGGGAGCAAAGTTGCCCCAAGTTTTCACTCCAGCTGGCTAGGGGTCAGGACAAGGAATGTGGAAGACTGTAATTTTCCTTCCGTCAATTTTACACACTGCGTCTTGGGAGCCTCTGGCTGGAAGAGGCAGTTTTGCGTGGAGAGGATAAAGGGAACAAGAGATAAAGACATTTCCAAACTATAAGCACGTACTCATCCACTCATCCTTCAGATTTACACAGAGGCACAGTGAACAGTATAGGGAGCCCAGCCCTTGAGAGGGTTACAAGGATTGTGAGTTCTAGGCTTGCCTGGGATGTATATCAGTACCCAATGTCAACGGTAAAGGACGGTGAACTTAGAGCCTCTATTAACCTTCAGGTGCAATTGCTCATTGCAAGCTCTAGCCCCTCCCTTCTGAGGAGACAAGAGTGGAGAGGACCAAGGGAGGGATGAGGGCAGCCACAGCCTGGCAACAGCCACCTCAGGGCTTTTCATGCTGAGACCAGGGTGGTTTCTTTTAGCAGTTTTAAGAAGCATCACAATAAACCCAGGCAGCGGTGACACACATCTCTAATCCCAGCACTCTGGAGGCAGAGACAGGCGGATTTCTAAGTTCAGCATTCTTGCTTTGGTACTAAGTCTGGAAGCACTAGTTTCTGCCTGGGCCTCTTAGCTACTGAGTCAGGTTCTCTTTCAACATTTCCACACCCCTCCCCGGCAAGCCATTTCCCCTGTCCATCCTCCCCATACACAATGTGCTCAGCTCACACCAGGCTTGGCCCGGCTTTATGGGTCACAGCAGAGCCGGTCCTCAACGCCTACAGTGTACTAGAATAGCCGTTGACAAGACCAGCAGGTGGCGTGCTAGTTCAGGAAGGAGTGTAGCATGAGCCAGGCCTGTGGAGGGCACAGCCCAGGGTTGAGGAGCCCAGGTGGCTCGAGGATGAGGATTAAGAGGTGTTAAGCTCTGTAGTGTGAGCAAAGGTGAGGCAGGTGTAGTTAGTTCTAGCCGGGTGACGTGATCCCTTTCACTAGACAAGGATGAGGTCTATTGGGAATGTCTATATCTACTTTGGAGACACGAGGAAGGTTTCTTGGAGGTGTCCCAAGTAGATAGCACTCATGGCATGGAGTGGACAGGCTGGGATAGGAGAGCAGTCCATATGGAGGACTGGGAAAATGACCAGGAAATAGTTTCTAAAGTGAACAAGGTAGTCATGAAGGGTGAGCCTGAGAAACGTGTATGGGCAGGGGGAGCTGGGTAAGGGCCCTGCTGTGCCTACCAAGATGGTGGAGACGCCCTAAGGTCAGGTCGGGATGGCTGTGCTTAGGACAACGGGGACAGCTGTGGATTTGCAAAGGAGACTGAGACTGGAGAAACAGCCCAAGGAGCCAGGGAGAGGAACAGGGACCAGAGGGGTGTCTTGGAACAGGGACGCATTGGTTTGGGCAGCAAGATTAGCAGCTCTCAGCGGGAAGGCAGGTAACTCCTCCCCACCCCGCCCACACCTATGAAGATTAGCCAGTGAGAGTCCTGCAGCGTGTTCAGTGGTGGCTCGATCCCCAGAAGGAACATGCGGGTTCTAAACAGCTTCTGTAGGAAGCAAGTTGAAGAGTCAAGTCTGACATCTCCTGGCTTTCACATGAAGAACATGAGCTTAGGGGGAAGTGGTGCACCAGTGTTGCGCAGCTATTCAGGAAGCCTGACGTTCTACTAAGGACAGGGTTGATGTTTAGCTTTCTTAACTATTCCTCTATCCTGCAAGGCCCCCTGAACTCTCTAGCCCCCGGGCAAGCTCACAGCCCCCTTTCCTCCTCTTCATCCATAGACTAGAGGCAGTCCCTGGAGGATCCCTTAGGGCCTGGCCTCTGTCCTCCCCACCCGCTGCTCCCAGCAGATCTGCAACACTGGAAACCTTGCCTGAACTTGCCTCCAGATCCAGACTGGTGGGCTGGCCAAGATCAAATCTCACCCCTGGAATGCCCATTATCCCCTTCCAGGGGCCCAGATCCCCTCCCCCCAGCCTCCTTCTCCTTTTAGTGTATGGAAAAGAGGAGGAAGAAGGGGAGGAAGTTAGGAAGACAGGGGGGGGGTTGGGAAAGGGGAGCACTGGCCCATGAATGTCAGGAAATCAGTGTGGGAGCAGAGACTGGTTCATATCATCCGTTGTTTTAAAGTCCAAAGCAAGCTTGAGTTATCAGGAAGCCATCTTCCAGGCAGGCAGGAGCCTTGCTTTCCCAACCACCTAAGGCAGACCCCATGCAGGCTGCCCCTGCTTCCCAACAGAACAGGGGCTATTGCCCCCTGACGCAGCTTTTCTGAGACACACACAACCCTACAAGCATCCTCAGTATCACCATCACCATCATCACCACCAGCTCTACCGTCACCATGACTACCACCAGCACCTTAATCCCCGTCATCATCGTCATCTTCACGATTTCCGTGGTCACCACCATCATGATACCGTTAACCCTCGACTCCCTATCGCTATTACGCTCCCTTACCACTGTCATCACCAGCAGCAGCAACCCCTCACCAGTCTTCAGCTCTTGCGATGTCCTGGTGTGCTCCCCTGACTGTTCTCAGGGCCGGAGACCTGGCAAACGGGCTTTGGAACCTTCCCTATGCGGGAGCCCTGGACGGCAGGCACTGTCCTGCTCTGCGCATGTACAGTAGTGAGCCCCGAGTCCCCCGTAGTGCCTGCCTGAAGCCTGGGCCTCCACTTGCTTGGGATCCAGCCCTGCTGCTGGGACAATGGGACTCTTTGCTGAGTGGGCAGGCCTCATGTTCGCTGTTTCACCCCTTCCCTCCATCTACTCCACCCTCCCACCATCCCTGGAATCTAGTGTGAATGTTTAAAGGGAGACTTTCCCCTTTAAGGGGACAATGCCCGGCTCAGAACCCTCCCAGAGGACCCTTCCTCACCAAACATTGAACCTCTGTGTCCATTTGCCGGCCACAGACAGAATTTTCTGGTAGCTATATCAGAAGGAATCGGAAGCAAGTAAAATTGACGCCAACTGTATGTTTTGTTGAACACAAAACGTGGTCTAACTGTACCCTGTCAACAGGGTGAGGGTAGGAATTAGAGTCTGCTAACCCTGCATTATCTCCACTGAACTCTGTAATCCAAAGGACCACGCAGCATGGATTCAGGGGCCAGTGGCTACAAAGGGCGGTGAGGGTCTGGACCTCAGCAGGCTCGCTCTGTCTTCTCAGTGGGCGGTGCTCCAATGTGTTGCTTTACATGGAGGCTAAAGTAGCATACCAGAACCAAGTGGGCCTCTTATCTCCTTTGTGGCTGGCAAGTGGAGTATCCGTAGTGTGCTGACCATAAGAGCTGGCATGCCAAAGTGTAACTGAGACCTTACAGTCACTCTCCCAACCCTGAGCGGCTTCTATGGCTGTGGTAGCCAAGCCCCTCTGTGGCTCCTCCCCTGCTCTCCATGGAGCCATTTTGGGGAGACAGTGGGGGCATCGCATGGCAGGTTTCAGGGTTAGCGTGTGCCCCAGGTCCCAAGCAGCCTTGGAAGTTACCTGTTCAGTTGTTCTAGACGAAGCTGTTGCTAAACCCTGCGTTCTGTTGTGTGTGTGTTTGCCAAATGCCCAGCACATAGGTGGGGCACATGACTGTCGAGGTTAGGATGGAGCAGCCCTCCTGAGACCCATCCCTCGACAAATGTCATACTCCAGGGGGCCAAACTGTCTGTCCGTAGGCCTCCCAGCAGCTCCCGGACACAGATTTTAAGGCCCCCCCGAAGGGCTCTGGTCAGGGGTGGGTGGGTAGGGATGGGCAGAGCTGCTGACTCATCCCTTGCACAGTGCTTATGTCTGTGGGTCCTGCTTGCTTTCTCATTTAGAGGAAAGATTTCATCACATACACAGGTCCCTGGCATTTTGTAATGGGTTCTGGGAACAGAGAATGAATTTGCATTCCCTTTCCAAACAGTGAGCTCTTTCCCTTACCCTCCCCCCCCACCACAAACACAATTGTGTGAACAGCCCACACACATGGACAGGGTGAGAAGATTCGGCCAGTGGCAGAACCCAAATCACAGCCTACTAATCCTGGAAGACATTGCCTCGTCCTCTCTCATCTCTCACTCCAGCAAGTGTGGATGCCTCTAGCCTTCATCCTCACCAACCCGCAAGCTCTTCTGGGGTCTGTCTAGCCTATATGTATTCAATTTCTGTATAAGGAGTCAGAGCAGTGTAACACTTCATTGAAGAATGCTGCTCCTGAGTTCGAACGTCACTTCCATGGACCGTTAGCTGTGTGGCCTTGGGCAATTTGCCTAACCTCTCTGAGCTTCAGTTTTTGCATCTGCAAAGAGGGATGGTTACTTTTTTGTTATGATGACAGGGATTCTAGAGATGCTGAGCATAATAGATGTTGATGGTACTGAGGCAAGTCTTTCGTCTCCCTCACAGGCATGACACATGGGTGGGTATTACAGGACACACAGTCCCTGGGAAGGCTCAGACACTCTACCTCCTTCCTTTTAGCAGGTGGATGCTTAACACTTGTCCAAGAAAGAGAAAACAGATCAAACACACTGCTCCTCACACTGAGTGTCAACCATAACACTGCCGTAGGCACGTACGCACGCATCCTGCCGTACTGTGCCGGGCTTGGTGTCTGAGCTCAGGATCTGCCTCCCTCACGTTTGATGCCCCTCCCCCTGCAGCTGGTCTCTCCCTCCTGCCCACGGCCCATTGAGTTCTATGCACATCACAAGGCGGCCCGAGTCTCCTCCCAGCCCACTTCCTCAGAGCCTTGTTGGCAATTCTCTCTTCCCACATACTTTTCCTTCCATATGGCCAATGCATGTCATTCTTTCCACGGGGCCCCTGACCCCTTGCTGGATTTGAACTCCCTTTCTGTATTAGTTCTGGAGGATGCCATGTGTGGAATTTGGTCATAAAGCCAGGCACTGGATGCTGGGCAGGGCCTCGCTTCCTTACGGTCAAGGATCCTGTGTGTGGTGTTTAGGGGTTGTGAGGACATCCTGGGACATCCAGACCTTTGTGTGAAGAGGCCTCGAGTCTCCTAAGAGGATGGGGTGGGCATCCTGGGAGCTTTTGTTGGAGGAGCTCCCTGCTGTTGCCAGGTCCCTCCGGACTCTGGATCTCTGTGCTGAGAGCCTCAAAAAGCCCTGTCTCTGTCTCCCACTGTCCTCCAGCTGTGGCAGCAGCTGTAGTGGCAAGTGAGCAGGCTCCAGTCAGTGCAGGACTTGCCCTGAGCTTCTCTTATCCCCTTACCCTGACTCCATCAGCACCCGGCCCTCCCAGGCCCGGCCACCTGCAGGCTCGCACCCAGTCCCATCCAGTCCCAGAGGAGGAGGCAGGCCTAGTTCCTTCCTTCCCGGGCTCCAGACTAGGCATTGCTTGGAGGACCAACCGGCGAGGCCGTGGCCACTTACTCATCCCTGACCCCTGCAAGTCCCACGTCAGTCACTCCAAACCTCTGTTTCCTTCTGGCTATCGTTTGTGAATAGAGCTGGTGTTACTTTTTTGTAGGGTTAGGTGCTGGCACCAACAAGCACCATGTAAGAGCTGGAGGACTTGGGCACAAATTGGACAGGTTCATTCTCTGCATGCAACACCTCAAGGTGGGTAATCCCAGTCCCAGCCAGGTCTCGTCCTGAGCTGCAGTACTCACAGACAGGTAGCTGAACCCTGACCGTGAACAAGTATGTTAATCCCCCCCCTCCAAGAAATCCTTGTGGCAATCCCATAACAATAGCCTTGCACCTCCCACGGTTCTTGGTCCTCATGTGGGACTCAGACTCTGAAACCGCCCAGCCACTAGCTCTGCTGCCCCAGGCTGCCTCCCCTCTGCCTGGCCGTCCACCCGCTGCCCCCAGCAGCTCATCCTCTTGCCCAGCCACCCCCACGCTGCTCCAGCAGACTTCCCCTACATTGCCACGTGTCTCCTTCCCCCTGGTTCTTGAGGGTGCAGACCTCTGTCGCTCCCTCTGGACCCAGGTGGGAGAGAAGTCTCCAGATGCCTTCTGGGAATGGCAGGATAGGAACACCCCCGCTGGACAAACCATGGAGGGACACAGGACTTTGAGGTGGCATCTGGCACAGCTCAAAAACCCCCGAATGCAGCATGCTTAGCGGGAATTTGTTGAAGGCAGGCATGCTCCTTCCTAGTTTTCCTTGGGGTTTCCCAGCACCTCTCCTCTTGGGAGCTCTGATGCCCAAAGTCCTGGGCTTTTCAAACTCACAGGCTCTGGATGTCCCCAACAACCCCTCATCGTGTGCTGTTCTGAATGGACGAGTGATCCACCCCAGATCACACAGCCAATCCCGGGGGGTGCTGATCCCCAACTCCCTGTGTGGAGACAGAGGAAAGCAGGCTGACTGTCTTGAGGGCTGCTCCTCCTGCCCCCACTCCAGGAGCTTCTCCTCACCCCAGCTGTCCTCTCCCCTCTCTGCCCACCCCTCCAAGCCATCTTGCCTTGACCCTCAGTACCAGGGAGCAAGGGGTCAGGTCCCCTCACTGATCCTTTCCAGGCGGGACTCACCGTGGCCAGGACGTTGCCCGCCACCAGGACTGCCGCGGCTGCCAGCGTCCAGGGCAGGAGCCACCTCATGCCTGGAAGTCAGTGGCACAGGAGCTACCTTTCAGCCCAGAGAATGCAGATGCCTCCTGAGGGAGCTGGGCCAGGACTGGGCTGGCCCATCAGAGCGGCAGAGAGCCTTCCTCAGCACCCCCCTCCGGGGGGGGCGTAGAAAGCTGCATCTGACGTCAGGCCAACAGACTAGCCCTGCGTTTTCCTCTAAAAAAACTTTTCCTGCTTCTCTCCCTCTCTCTTTTTCTTCCCTCAGTCCCCACCTCCAGCCCGGCTTGGCCAGCCTCCCTGCTCTGACAGCTCTTAAAGGGAAAGTCCCAGGACTGATTTCACACAGGGAGATGAATTCTCACCCAGCATCCAGCATCCAGTGTTCCAGAGCGCTCAGACTCTCAGGGCAGGAGGGAGGAAGCAGGGAGGGGGTGCAGGCTGGAGGGGGGGATGCTGGACAGTGTGGGGCTTTGCCAGGGTTCGGGGTGGGGTGGGGAGGTCTCCTCCTTCTGACTCACTGGTCTCTTCCCGTGGGCTAGCCTTTCTTCACTCAGCTGCCAGCAAAGAAGGTTCCCAGTCCACCCAGAAATGCCAAGAGTTTACCCCTGGCATGCTTGGAGGTGTGAGCTATTGGCGGGGTCTGCAGGGCTCCTCACGGCTGTGGACACTGGTGGCAGGTCCTCTCCAGCGGGCTCTTCAGCCAGGACTCCTGAGTCCATTAGCCTGCCTTCAGTGTTGTTGGATAGTCTTACTCCTGAAGGGATGAGGTTCCCGGCCTCGGTCCTTTCTAGACCCAGTCAAAGAAATCTCATGTTTGCATCCGAAGTGACGGGAGCAGGGGGTCTTCTGAAGATCCAACTCCACTTTGTGGAGTCCCAGCATCTCTGCACACACCCTGTCAGCCGCCAGCCTCGGCTTCCCCTCTGACCTCTGGGATGTTCCTGCATCCCAGAGAGATCAGAAGCCGTCCTCAGACTGGCATTATGGTTGGTGGGTGTGGATCATCTCCTGGGTATGGCCAGCCAAAGCTGGTCGGTCCGGGGGGTCCTCTCTCCCTTTTAAGTATCATTCCCTGTGTTCCCGTCCCCGACCCTGCCAGACCTCCTCACTGCTGCTTTGCTTGCCTCCTACTCAGTAGGAAGACACCATTCTTGTACAATTCCCTTCCTTTCCTAGCAGTTCTTCAGCAGGGGATGCTGCCTGTTTGGCTGTGCCCACACAAGTCATTTGTGATCACCACAGATATGGCCCCCAAAGGTGACTATGATGATGATTCAGGGTTCGTTAGTCATTCACTCAGGTTGGGCCTCTGACCCAATTCTAGCCAGTGAGATGTAAAAGGAAGTCTAAAAGGGACCTCATTTCTAAAGAAAGAGATTTCTCCAGTCATCTTTCTGGTGTGTAAATGTGATGGCTGGAGCTGGAGCAGCCATTTTCATATAAGAGCAAGGTTGATACTGATGAAGAAATCTGGGTTCCTGGGTCCTCTTGTTGACAAAATGAATCAGCAACCCATGGCCTTAGCCACAGGTACTCAGGAATTTTGTTCTTTGGAGGCAAACCATATTAATTGATATTTGAGAATTGAAGAAAATCATGTATGTAGGCAAAGGGACACAAGTGTGGGGCCTTGAGACCAATCACCTCTATAGCTTATAATGTCCTTCTCATTAACTCATTTCATTGCTTCTGTAGCTGGGGCCCCTCAAGACCAGTGTGCTGCCAGGGGACATTAAAGACTCCCCCTAAGTCCGGGGAACCAGTGGATCATTTATGGCCTTTTGACAGACAACAGGCACGGGCATGTCACATGCCATGGGCCATGTCACAGCTCCCTCTGTGCTGTGACCAGGCAGAGCAAGCTCAGAGGTGCTGGGCAACTTCAAGGCTCACATATCCGAGTGCCCTTGTTGCTGACATGCATACTGTCAGAAACAGATTTCCTAAGCCACCCGGATCAGCCCTCAGCTCCTTGAGGACTCCACATCTCCAGCCTGCCAAGCTGAACCCCCAGAACACAATGCTGCACAGCTCCTTCCTCTGTATGAGGCCGTCTCCTTCCCTGTGGCCCCATGAACCCTGCTTCTCCTCATCCTTAGGGGCAGCCAGCTCTGTGCCTTCCCTGTCCTGTGTCTCCATCAACCTCCCAGAAGCTGTTTCTTTAAAAATGCTCACTGAAACGCTCTATCTTTAGAGAAACTGAGGCCCAAAGAACGGATATCAGGCATGAATTTCACTGTAAACAAGGAGCAGTTTCCTGAGTATAAATTCTGGTACCAAACCCTGGGCATACGTGGGGTTTTGACCCCAAGTCAATGGTGCAGGCATCTTAGCCTTCTCTTCAACATCTACTTCCGCTCGCACTCTCTAATCGCTTTTTCTTCCTAGCATGTGGCTCCTGATGGGTGCCTCAATGTCCATCATGTTTGACTTTCAGGTCTTGGCCTCATCTTGTTCTCTAGTGAACGGCCTTCCTATACGTTCTAGTTCCCCTAGTGGGGGCCAGAAAGCCTCTCACCTTTTAGGAATAAGTCTCAGGACTTGGGATTCAGGGACTCATTCTCTGGCTATCATCGTAGCCATGCTGCCCCATGTGGATTGATGGATGGACCAGTACTGCCTGAGGAGAGCTGGGCTTGAATTCCTGCACCAATTTCAGCTCTGTGGCCCTGGAGAAATCACTCGGGAGTTCCCTGTGCTCGCCGCTTCTTCGTGGTTCTTGATACTGAGAAAAGTGGTGATGGAGTGTGGTGGTGATGATTATGGTGATGATGGTGATGTTGTGGTGGTGATGGTGGTAGTGGTGGTGGATGGTGGTGGTGGTGATGAGTGGTGATGGTGGTGGATGATGATGCTGATGGTGGTAGTGGTGGTGATGGTGGTGGTAGTGGTGGTGATGGTGGTGATGATGGTGGATGGTGGTGGTGGTGTGGTGGGGGTGGTGGTGATGGTGGTGGTGATGGTGTTGATGATGATGCTGATAGTGGTGGATGATGTTGATGGTGGTGGTGGCGGATGGTGGATGATGGTGATGGTGGTGGTGGATGATGGCGATGGTGATGATGGTGATTTATGGTGATGGTGAGGGTGGTGATGGTGGTAGTGGTGGTGATGATGGTGATGGTGGTGAGTGGTGGTGATGGTGGTGGTGATGATGGTGATGGTGATGGTGGTTATGATGATGTATGTGTGTGTGTGTGTGTGAGAGAGAGAGTAGAGGGGTGGGCTGTAGGCAAGCTTAACACAGAGCAAGTGCTATAGAATGTTCTCTATCTTCCTGGCCCCTGTCCTGGTAATACCCCAAAGTGGGAGTCTGGCCTAGGGTGCATCCCAGTCCCGCTACCCCAGATTGCCATGTATGCACAGGTCATAGGAGGACTGTTTCTGGCTGTCCCCTTGGTCCTGTCAAAGCTCTGCTTCCTGTTTTATCTCAGGCATGCTCTCTGTACCAGCAAGAGCTGTAATCTTGCAGGAGGTGTCCCAAGGAAGATCTCCCTGAAGTAGCTGTAAATAATAAATAGGATTCCAGAGAGAGGGTGTGTGGGGAAGTGGGCTTCCAGAGTCAGGCTCAGGAGAACAGCTTTTCCACCAGGCGGTGAAGCCAGCCTGAGCTAGGGCCAGTGCGTGGAAGATTCCAGACCCAGTCTCGGTACCAGGTACCCAGAGGCCCCGAGGCTGACATCTGTAGCAGATCTGCTCACAGCCTGTTTGTTTGTCATTTATTCATCCCATGAACATGTTGGGAGCCCACACTGCTTGCAAGGGAGTGGCAGAGAGCCAGATCTATGCAGGCCTGGGCTGGTTGTTCAGCATACACAACGGTGACCTGCTGATCTAGAGGAAGCTCCTCACTGGCAGTGGGTAGGATGAGCTCTGTTGGGCCCAGGCACCCCCTCCTTTTCCTGGGACCAGAGGGACAATGGGAGAAGTCATGCAGGGAGCTCTGGGCTCCAGGTTTAACCAGATGCTAACAGGAGCAACGTAACTCTTCCCCTCCGTGCTCAGCCTCCTACCTCCCCCATGGTCCTTCTCATTTCCCCTCTGCTACTGGGTCATTTAGCTGAGGTTGGCTTGCAGAGTCTAGCTACAGATAGGGGAATCCTAGGACTCCCCAGCACTCATGAGAGGAGAAAACAGAGAATGTAAGGGCCTAGGTCATTTAACCATACAAAGGGCAATGTTTGCCTCCAGGGCTCTGATGCACATAGGTCCTCAGCGCTTGGTAGAGGCTGAGCGGTGGTTGTTACTCATCTCCTTGGCTCTTGTCATAGAGGCTCAGCTTGTGTCGCCATACTGGGGCACCTGGTGGGTCAGCGCCTCCAGTCTTGGGGTCCTTTCCTGAGGTTGGCTGTGTTGTGAGGGGCAGGACCCCCAGTTTTGTTCTCCCATCACTGGTCACCTGGTAAAACACAGTTCTGCCGTGTAAGGTGAGCTTTGGGCCAGCAGGTCCTGTGGCCTTGAGGCCCAAATGAACACACAGACACTATATAAATTATAAAAACTGTTGGCCAGTGGCTTGAACTTCTTATTGGTTAGCTCTGTCTTATTGATCAACCCATAACTACTAATCCATGTATTTCCATGTGGTCTTGGCTTACCGGAGAATGTCCGACCTGCTTTGCCTGCTATATAGTGACTGTTCTGGCAGGCTCTCCTGCCTATCTTTCCCAGATTTCTCCGCCCTAGCCCCGCCTTCTTCCTGCCTCATTGGCTATTGAACGGTGTTTTAGTCGCAACCAATAAGAGAAACATATACAGAAGGACATCCCCCCATCACTGCTGGTTTATTCTGGTAAGGGTGGCATGTCTGAGGGGACCCCTGAAATGAGATGGCAGAAATGCCACTCTAGTCAGCACTATTCTTGTGTGGTCAGCAGGCGCAGCATGACTAGACTCAAACCTCCAGTAGAGACTCTTTCCTTTCCTGCCTCCTGGGGTCTCGGCTCTGCTTCCAGCACTGTGGAGTCTCTAAGCATGTCTGGCAGCATTCTGGATCTCTACACTGGACCAAGATGGAAGCTTGCCTCCCTTGTGTCCTCTGATCTCAGCGCTTCTACACTGGTCCCCGGTTTCTGCACCCACAGTGCCTCTGTGGAGGATGCAGTTAGTCCTGAACCTTCACACCCACACAACCCCTTTGGAGCATCTGTGGGGATCATCTGGGTCTTTGTTTAATATTTCATTCCTGTGCCTTGTGGTTCAGGCTCTAGCTACACAATGTGAGCTGGGTGTAAGATGGCTACTGTTGGCCTTTGGGGACACATCTGTCCTTTGAAGTCTCTATGTTTCTGTGGCTTGGGACCATGTCTGGCATGGCAGTAGGCACCCAATAGATGCTCATTATAAGAAAAAGGGGTGGGGCATAAATGAGTAGATGAGTTGGTAAGGTACTGGCTATGCAAAGCATGAAAACCTGAGTTCCAGTCCCCAGGTCAGGGTGTAAGTCAGTCGTGGTGGCATGAGCTTTAAATCTTAGCTTAGAGGAGGTGGAGCAGGTGGATCCCCGGGAGCTCAGTGGTCACCCAGTCCCGCTTAAGTCATTGGTCATCCAGTCCAGCCCAAGTCATTGGTCATCCAGTCCAGCCCAAGTCGTTGGTCATCCAGTCCAGCTCAAGTCATTGGTCATCCAGTCAGCTCAAGTGTGAGCTCCAGGCTCAGTGAGAGACCTTGTGTTAACTGCCTTTCTTGTTGCTGTGACAAAACACATGGCAGACACAACTTGAGGGAGACAGGGTTTGCTTTGGCTCACGGTCCAGGGTACAGCCCAGAAGGAAGCCAGCTTTATTCCTCCTGTTTATTCAGTCTGAGATCCACGTCCATGAATGGTAATGCTTACAGTGAGGGTGGGCCTTCCCTCCTCAATCAACATAGCCTAAATAGTCCTCCAAGACACTCCTGGAGACGTGTCTCCTGGGTCTTTTTTAGATCCTGGCATAGACCTTGTCCCCAAACTGGGAGGTGGACACCAGAGGTTGACTTTTGGCCCATTATTGCACATGTATGAATGAACACACACACACACACACACACACACACACACACACACAAGTGATTTCACCTTTTCTAGTAGAAGAAAAGGACGAGCATGCTGTCTTTCTCATCTTTCAGAGATATTAAATCGAGGAGTGTGGCATCTTTTGTGTCGAAGTCCCGTCGACAAGAAGCAACACAAGCGTTGCTATTTACTGAGGCTGGGCACGCCCTCCCGGCTAGGCCAGGCAGGCATCAGTTTCAAGCACGTCTCATAGAGGCAAGTACCAGAAAGAAACAGGTCTGAGGCCCAGTCTGGGGGCATTTGAAGACTTTGAGGGTTTACAGAGTCATACCATTTGGACTTTGTTCTCTCTGCTTATACCGGGTCCAAGATGTGTGCTGTCAGACCCTTGCTCCAGCCACCCACCATGCCTGCTGTTATACTTTCCCTCCCATGATGGACTCTTTGCTCGATACTTGCCTTGCTAGGTGTTATACCACAGCAAAAGAAAAGTAACCAATACACCGCCAACGCTCAGGCAGGCGAGAGGGTCTGCAGCTCTGCGTGTTGCGCAGCCTCCGAGCAGGGGTGTCCTGAGTCTCTGGCCTCTGAAATTCTCACAGTGGAAGAGGGTGACTTAGCGGTCCTGAGACTTGCTGAAAGTGGGCACATGCTGCATCTTGGCTTTCAGCTGCTTTGGTTTGCCACGGCTAGCAAGTGGGCATTCCAGGTTGGGGAGTGCGAGTAGTTGCTGTATTGTTGCCACAAGCTGGTATGCGCTCTATCCTAGGTGCCAGCGGTTCTAGGGAACAGTGGGAGGAGGGAGAGAGACCCACGCCAAATCCAGTCTGTGGTAGGAGAAGGCTCACACCCGCCATGCCGATGACACTCCATGGCTCTCCTGGGCCCTCACCGAGATGTCTGTCTGTAGGCTGAGCCCCGGCTGAGACACTCAGCGTCAGGCTGGGTGCGTAGCCAGGAGGCCAACTGCCTCAGGGGTAGCACAGTGCTAAAAGGAGGATCTCAGAGGCCTGTCCACGATGTTCACTGGAAACTCTTAGGCGTAACGGAGCCCCAAGTCCCACACTGAGCCTCCAGGTCAGTGTCTCTCCAAGCAGCCTCTGCCCCCACCGAGTCCAAAGGAGATCCAAGTAGACAAACATGCAGAGGTTGGACCTCAAGTCAGCCCTGGAAAGTCGGGGCTCTGTTCAGGGCTTCCCGTGTGGAGGTAACCCATTTAGCTTCCGTGGTCACGGATACCCACTGAACCCTGAGAAAATGAATTCATTATATATTTATCAAGTGGGAAGAAACTCATGCTTATGCTAACGGGGACTCCCAAGCCTGAGCAGGAAGGGAGAGCAAGCCTTGGATATCCGGCACAGGATCCCAATAGAAACAGTGGTCACTGGGCGAGGGTTTAACCTAGAAGTGACTGAAGGAAGAGCAAGGGGAATGAGGCCCCATCAACCGGGCCATGTGCATGGGAGTCAGAGGCACACATTTTACAAGGTGGGTAGCATGTGGCAGGATGTACACTAGAGATGGTGCGTAGAGCTGTGAACATAGCGGAGGAACGCGAAAATGGACCCAGAGAGGAGCTTGACATTGGTGATCATTGAGCTGTGGATGATGGGCAAATTCAGGTGACTTTAGTCCCCTGCCTCCCCAGAAATTCTGCCTACCCCAGGGGAATTGGAAAAGAAGAGGGAGGGAGTTTTAAGAGGAGCAGAGAAACAGAAAAGTGGGAGATGAGATTGTGGGCGGAGAGAAGGAGAAGGGGAGTCATATTTGTGCCAAACTAAGTTCAGGTCTTTTCCAGCAATTCAGCTCTAATAACCCACCCTGAAGCCAGCAGAGTGCCCTTCACGGGTGAGCACTGAAATGGAAAAAGGGAATAAATCAGGGATTGACTATAGTAGCCAGAGAGGGGAGCTGAGCTTGGGAGAGTGGGTTCCATGTTGTAGGTACGGAGCAGAGAGAGTATTGTCTCTTATGGATATCTGCAGAAGAAATACCGTGGCCCTTTTGCCCACATGACGGAAGTTTTTTTTTTTTTTTTAATAGTCTGATGTTTTTGAGGCTGGATCCAGGTATCAACAGAGCCTGTCCCTCCCCCCTTGCCCTGAAGGTAGTCATTTTCTTCCTGTGTCTTCTTAACATCTTTCCTCTCTGTGTGTCCTGATCCTAAGAGTCACCCTGGAGTTAGGGACAGTCCCCCGGGACACCATTTTACTGAACACATGCCTTTAAGTACCTGTCTCCAGATCCTGCCAAATCCTCTGATCGGGAGATGTGTGACTCTCCCTTCCTCCCTCCTCTCCCTTCCTTTCCAATTTTTCTTCCTTTTTTGTTAACAAAAGGTAGGGTTACCTGGGAAACAGTGACTTCATTTGGATAAAAATGCCTGTGTGTACCACACTGGCCTGTAGGCAAGTCCAAGGGACATTTTCTGACTAACGAAGGATGCGGAAGGCCCGGCTCATTGTGGGAAGTTGCCATTCCTGGGCTGAGCAATCTCAGAAGAACAAGCCTGTAAGCAGCATCCCAAAGGTTCTGCTTTGAATTCCTGCCACCAATTCCTCAGGAAGGACTGCATGCTATAAAGCGAAATAAACCCTTTCCTGGGTCCAAGTGGCTTGTGGCTATGGTGTCCTATGACGGCAATAGAAACCGAAGTCATGCTGGTAGGACTTTCAGTGCTGTTTAGGGCCGAAGGGTCAGATAGCAGAGCTGGAGGTCCAGAGCTTTTATCTCATTCATCCTCCTAGTTGGCCTCAGAACACTCACTGGTATCACCCTGTTGGTGCCCACAGTAAGTGGTGGGGTGCTTTCTCAGGACCTCGTTCTCATTTCATCAGGAAAGCCTTGAACCTCATCTGCAGGGCAGCACACCCAGCTGCTGTAATTTTACCCCTCATACCCTCAACCATGGTGACTCAAGGATGTCGGAGCAGCTGGGCTCTGGTTCTGAGTGTTCCCGTCAGATTTTTCTCAGATCTATCATCAGCTCCCCAAGGACAGGGAAGCAGATGCGAGGAAGAGGCAGAGCCAGATAGGGCTTGACGGTCTAGAAGAGCTTGGAGTGGTGCTGGGGGAAGTTAGGGGGGCTACCGTATCTCTCGGGGAGCATAGGGAAGGCAGTGGTGTGGACAAAAGAGCAGGTCTGCTACAAATGATACTTCCTCTTGGCGCGGTGCAGCCCTGGACACAGATAGGGATTTTTTTATCTGTCAGGAGGGGAGTGTTAGGTTTCACACACTCCAGAGGCCTCTGAGAGCCAGACAGCCCTCCCCGCAGTACCAAGTCTTCCTGTCAAGACTGTCTGGGGAATCTGGACAGGGACAGGACGGGATTCCTTCTCTTTGCCTCTGTGGAGCTCGACGCTCTCTGGAGCTGACTCTGTGGTGCTACATCATCTGAGCGTGCCTCCCAGACCTGAGTCCAGATGCCAGACCACAGGGAGAGACAAGAACGCCACCATGCTGAAGTGATGGGGACCATTTCTGTCCCTTTCCTCTCGCCGCTCAGCCTCCCCAGATGCTCATCCCTCACCCGCCTCTTACTGGGGTGTGGGTAAAATGGGTCAGGTTTTTTTGGTCATTATAGTGGGATCACCCAAGAACCAGGCCTGAGCTGATGCAGAAGGGAGGGCTCCAGAGACAAGCAAGGGGACAAGCCACCACAGGAATCAGGGTAAGTCTAGAGAGTCTGTGTCAAAGAGGAAAGTATACTAGGCGGGTAGGTCGTGCAGGATGAACAGGAGTTTGGTCTCGGGGGCATGAAAGGAGGAGGGTGAGGAGGAAGGGGGGAGGAGAAGAGGGAGGCCACGGAGGGGGAGGAGGAATACAACTGCCCTCCTTTGATAGGTCTCAGTATTTACTACATATTGTACACGCACTAGGTGCCATCGAAGGCAGCTTGTACGTGTTAATTCATTAATCTCATGAGAGAATAAAACACTTTCCTCACAGCAGCTCCGTTTACGCATAAAGTAAGTGATATGCAGAGAAATTAAGACATGGACCCCAGATTCCCTGGCTAGCAAGTGGCAGAGACCATTCTAGAACACTGCCCTTTAGTGCCCTCTAGCTCTCCGAACACCGTAGAGAAAGATTATTCTTGCAGGTCGAGCACCCGCTGTATGCCAAGCACAGGAAGGGAGTGGATCTTGTGACCCAGAAGCCATAGTTCTGACTCTAAAGGCATTAACATATAGACAAAAAGTCCAACTATGTCCACTGCGGGTTGGGGGAAGCGAGACAAGCCCAACAAATTATGGGCATATCAAGGGGTGCTATCCACTCAGTCTGAGTGAGTGGTGGTGCCAGGGTTAGATGGGGTTATCAGTAGGAGGAGAGAGCAGGGCTTGCTATGTAGAAGGAAGGTAGTGGTCTAGGCAGAGGCTCTGCGTGTTTGTGGGATTTTAAAGACTGTAGTCTGACAGGGTAAACTGAGGTGTCAGGTACTCCTGGTAAACGCTTGCCACTCCACAAAGGCCTGTGCCATCCTTCTGAGGGAGCACTTAAAAGGGGCCAACAGGAAAAATACCTGGTCGGACCCAGAATTTTCTTTAAGTGAGACGCTATGGGGGGGGGGGGAAGGAACTTAATGGAAGAGCACTGGCATCAGGGGGTCCAGGCGGAAGATGCTGGGTGCGACAAGAGGCTGGGGCTTAGAAACATGAGTGGAGCAGCGAAGAGGGAGGCGGAGGCGGGCGCCATGCAGGGGGTCCGTTTCTCCAGGTGATAGGGTGCTGATGAATCCTGAGCCAATGACAGGGACAGAGAAAGAGGTAGATGGGCAGGGCTGGGCTGGGGAGGATGACAGAAGCAGGGGAAAGCGTTTTGGCACACTCCGCAGCACCCCCGGGATGGCCTTAGTGATGCCTGGGAGGGGAGCAATTTGAAGGGCAAAGTGGGTGGGAGTGGGGATGAGTCAAAAGCAGTGCTCCAACTGCCAGCAGTGTGCCCTGCAGGGTGGAGGCAGCAGGGTATGTCCTCACAGGATGCAATGATGGAG